>NW_006482889.1:0-482 GCF_000325575.1 Pteropus alecto | reverse complement strand
GCTAAGTGAAAGAAGCCAATCTGAAAAGACTATATTCTCTTTGATTCAATTTGACATTCTTGAAAAGGCAAAACTGTGGAGACAGTAGATCAGTGGTTGCCAAGGACTTACGGGAGTTCAGGAGGGATAAATGGATGAACACAGAGAATTTTTAGATCAGTGAAACTCTTCTATAAGATACTGTAACGGTGGATGCATTCACATCTACCATGACAAATGACATTACACATTTGTCAAAATCCTTAGAAATGTACAACAGAAAGAGTGAATCCTAATGTAAACTATGGACCTTAGTTAATAATAATATATCGGTATTGGTTCATCATCTCTAACAGATACACCACACTAACGTTAATTATAGGAGAAGATGTTAACAATAGGGGGGTGTTAATAACAGGAGAAACTGTGTACATTAGAATAGAGAGTATATAGAAACTATACTCTCTGCTCAATTTCCTCTAAACCTAAAACAACTCTAAAGG
>NW_006482888.1:0-481 GCF_000325575.1 Pteropus alecto | reverse complement strand
AAAGAGCAGATCTTGGAACTGCTGGTGCTAGAGCAGTTCCTGACCATTCTGCCCAGGGATACCCAGAGCTGGGTGCAGAAGTATCGTCCACAGAGCATTGAAGAGGCTGTGGCCTTGGTGAAATGCTTTCAGAGAGAACCTGGTGGAATAAGCAACGAGGTGAGAAAGATTCTTTATGTGTATAATGAAATAGGATAAAGGTGGATATGCCCAGGTCGGGGGCAGGGGTTAATTGAGGAATGAGATGGATTAGGTCACGCTTCCATTGTTCCTTTAGGACAACTAGGTGGGATCAGAAATCACAGACACGCATCAGTAGTCTACAAATTTTGAAGCTCCTAGCAGTTTTTCCTGGCTTAAGGAAAAAAATGCATTTTGTCCTCTTTAGGGCCAGTGCAAATTGAGGGTGGTGGGCCTAGTCTGGGATGGCCAAGGAGACATGACTTGATTTCTTAGAAACAGAAATGAAAGGCAAGAAAGA
>NW_006482887.1:0-482 GCF_000325575.1 Pteropus alecto | reverse complement strand
GAGGTGGGCCCACCTGGTGGGTCTACCTTTATTTTGGGGGGGCTGGGGCAAGCGGGGGCCCATACATCGTATGGCCAAACACATGTAAGTTCCAAAAGAAGCTAAAATCTGGTCAGATAAAATATTGAGAAATACATCGTCGAAACAAACCAGATAGCCTGGTGTGAACTTGGAATCCAGGCTCCCCGTCCCCCGTGCTGGAGGTGGCTGCTCGGGGACCCCGTGCCCAGCGTGACCCACGCTGCATCACAAGAGCCCCACGTGCAAGCAGGGGGCTCCCAGCCCAGGCTCCAGCCCCCCCTCCCACTCCTCCCGCCATGCTTTGTTGTCCTTGGGCCTGGCAGTCAGCACCCAGCAGCTCAGCCCTTCTCCTCGGGTGGGTGCAGAAGAGGCTCGTGGGGCATCTGGGAAGGGCACAGGCTCCAGGCGGACCCCCCTAGGGTGCAGGCCGGGGCAGGGGGTCTAAGCGTGTCCTAGGCAAA
>NW_006482886.1:0-481 GCF_000325575.1 Pteropus alecto | reverse complement strand
TGGGATCGGTTCTCCCATGTAACCCTCTCCTTTAGAAGGCATGTGTGTTGCTAAAGGTTAGAATTATCTTATATTTTCATACAAAAGCTAGAATGTCCATAGGGAAACGGAAAGACAACACAGTGCATCTCTGCAGGAATTTGCCTTCGGATAAATCCTGGTTCTTTGAGGCAGATCGCTCTTGAGGCTCTGAACTTGGGGAGTGTGTAGAGCACGTGTTACTGGGAATATCTAACCAAAGGAAGTGTGTGGACACTATTGTTCCTCTCTGCATCTCCTTTTATCGCCTCTGATGAGTGGAGCTTTCTCCTCAGGTGAGACTTGGACAGTGATCTCAGCTGATTCAATCAACTGTTTCCCTTTGTCTCCAGGGACCTCGTGACAGCCAGCCGGGCCCAGCAAGCCAGCCCCAGGTGCACTTTCACACGGTCAGTCCCAGGAAGGTCAAGAATGAGACTTTAGTATAGCAAAGGTGTCCCTC
>NW_006482885.1:0-481 GCF_000325575.1 Pteropus alecto | reverse complement strand
TGTCAGGACCTTACTGAATGTTCCTTATCCTTAGTGCAAGTGTATGCTCCCCATCCCTCGTATATTGTGCTCATTCCATCCAGTCAGGCACACTCATGCACCACAATAAAGGCACATCTGGGACACCCCAGTACTATTTGTGGCAATTACCCATTTATTCTATCCCTATTTTTATCATCCGTCCAATAACCAATTCTTTAAAACATATATTGATTACCTACTTACAGTCAGTATCCCATAGGAAAGAGTTAGGAATTTAAGGAGAATTTAATAAAGGTGTGGTCAGGGTTTATGGAAACCAACAAAGAACAGTACAATGCTCTGGGTGCTAGAAAGAGGGGCCCTTACCACTCACAGGTCTGAAGAGACAAGGGGGGGGGACTGGTACCTGGAACCCTAAGAGTGTACCTGTGGTCATAAGTAGAGAGATAGAGCCAGCCCATGGTGGATTGATAGAAAGAGCCAAGGGGAAAACATCCCA
>NW_006482884.1:0-481 GCF_000325575.1 Pteropus alecto | reverse complement strand
AATAAGAGAACTTTAACATGCTTTGATTTCTCCCATGGGCCCAATCCCTACCAGTTATATTCCTGCTTATTTTTCTTACATCATACCTCTTGATTTTAAGGTTACTTTCATAACAATTGCACAAGAACATTATTAAGTTACTTGGATGTAACTAGACATTGGTTTTTATTATTCATAGCATATTATTAAGTTTTTCCACAATCTTTATTTCGATCCAATTTTCCTTCTTTTAAAAATTATTTAGTTTCTTCTTCTCCTCCTCTTCCCCCCACCCCCACCTTCCAGGTTTCTCTCTCCCTCTTCTCCTTCTCTTTATTGCTAAAGCACATAGGCCATGTACTTTCTGAGTCCTTACGTGCTTAAAATACCTTACTTTTGCTTCTGAATATAAGTGATTTTTTGACTGGTTATAAAAATCAAGGGTCTCAAGTCTCCTACCTCAGAACTCCAGAAACACTACTCCATAGTCTTTTGTTATAGC
>NW_006482883.1:0-481 GCF_000325575.1 Pteropus alecto | reverse complement strand
TCCACTTGTCAGAAACTATGGGTCTGTTTTGGTACATTGCGTGTCTTTCCATTGGTGAATTCGTCCATTGCTCTGTGATCACCATTCTCTTCTTACTTTAAAAGCTTTGATATCTTTTTGGAAAATCCCACCACATTGTTATGTGGGAAATCTCAGCTATTTTTAGAAATGTCTCTTACATTTCAGTTTTTAGAAGTAGTTTTTCTAAAGTTCAAGCAAGATAAAAATAAACTCCAAACAAACATGCTTGTAGATTCCATGGAATTCTCTTGAAACTCGATCTAATTGTGACAGTGACTCTCCTTACTGAAATATGCCATCCCTGCACTTATTTTGCTGTGGTGTTATCTAATACTGTCCTCTAATTTTTATTAAATTATTTTATAATTTTTGCTAGAGATATTTTCTAACTTAAAATTTTAGTTTTAGTATCAATTAAAAAGAAAATTTTTTTTAATGCCTACAGCACCTGGTATTTCTA
>NW_006482882.1:0-481 GCF_000325575.1 Pteropus alecto | reverse complement strand
AACATGTTCTTGAGATAGCATTTAATCATTATTTTAACTTCCGCTTTAAATTATACTTCCGTTTAGTACTGCCAAGGTGCACTTATGTAATAATTTTCATTTTAATTGAAAAATGTCATATAAATTCATGACTAAATTTTATGAAATAAACAATAAATTTAATTCTATAAAATTAACACCAGACAGAACATTTTTTCTTTGTTCTTAAAAGTTTGATGTCAAATATATTATTTAAACAAAAAATAGTTTATTTGAAAAGAACCTCATGAAGAAAATTTTAGGTACTATGAAGGAGAAGGCTCTTGCTTCAAAGCAATGAAATTGTGAACAAAGTTAGGAAAGAATCTGGTACATGACATAAATATATGGAATAATGAGAATGAGAAGAGATAAAAAATCTGAGAGGTAGGCTGGATAAAATACACAATAACCAGATACTTACATATATGCATGCTTGTGTGTGTGTGTGTGTGTGTGTGTG
>NW_006482881.1:0-481 GCF_000325575.1 Pteropus alecto | reverse complement strand
TTCAGAGTCGGTATCTGAAACTCCAGATTTGTGAATAACAAGTGAAAATGTCAGTGAGACCAGTGCGGACACTCACGAGACGACTCAGAGTAAGAGATGACTCGCCTGGCGCAGCCCTCGCCCACTCACACCCTCGGACCTGAGACGTGCTTTGAAAAGCGTTTCCAGGTTCCCCGCCAGAAACCCCAGTGCTCTGAGGACCAGAGCCGGCCCCTGGGCTCGTCTGGTCTGCATCTGTATTTAGAAATGTCAAGGTCAGTGCCTTACTCTACACAGTTACCTCCCACTTGGGCTCGCCTTCGTTTTCCACCAACTTCAGGCCATGCTTGTTCTTCAAGTGCCTGTTGAACTCCCATTTGGTCCCATATACGAAGCTGCAGACAGGGCACTTCAGACCGCCTGAAAGCACAGAGGTGAAGAGAAGCATTTGTAGCAACGTTTCTGCTTCCCATTCAAAGGCCTCAAATTGAAGGACTGAAAA
>NW_006482880.1:0-481 GCF_000325575.1 Pteropus alecto | reverse complement strand
GAGGATGCTCAGTGTATTTTTGAGACCAGTCATCCATCAGCACATGATGTTTTCTGAGAGCACATGGTTATGGGCAGTTGGGAAAAATAACTGGCCATAAAACCTCGTTCATTTAGACATCACCAATTCAGAATGTTTAGTAGGTGCAATCTGTGCCTGAGGCAGCATTACCTTGTGTCATCTACAACAAAGGGATTCATAGAATAATGTAGTATGAAAGGGGAGGTAAACAGAGCCTATTAGTGATAACAACTGCTGCCAGCATGGATCCTGGTATAAGGTTCCCAGGTCAGATTCAATAAGTTTTTCCTCTGGGTCAATTGTCACAGTCCACAGGTGGATGGTTGGGTTTGCATTTTTCTAAATACTCCAGTGCCAATAATCTTCCCTCCTGTTGTTTCCTGCACTGCCTCTTGCCCATCCTCTTGCTGCAATACACCCATTAAAAGGGAGCCCATGGGCCCTCCATTCTGACTGACCC
>NW_006482879.1:0-481 GCF_000325575.1 Pteropus alecto | reverse complement strand
ATCTAATCCTTTAAGACACCTTATGTAAAAAAAAAGAAGAAGAAGAATTTCCACAGTATGAGCTATTTTCCTTCTCCTTCCCTTTTGTTTTCTTTTAAATGATAGTATCACTTGTTTATTCTTTTTTCTCACGGAAGATCTCAAAAGAGTGATGATTCTAGGAAATCCATGAACTCCTGGGAAGTTGTGTCTCCTAAAAATGTACTCGTTCGCAGTATGAAATATGGTTCTCTGTGTGTGTAAACCCAGGCAATTTCATGGGGCCATAAAGGTGTGGGCTTGAATTATTTTGCTGTAGAGCTGTCTGTAATTACCTGCTTCTAACCGGTGCTCTTGGCCTCAATTTCAAATTACGTCACTTGGGGAAGTGCTGCAGCATATGTGGGTCTGTCAGCCATGCCTCGGCCCTTTAAGACAGACAGGTAAGGGCCCCACCTGCCCCCTCACCTCTACAGCCCCCTCAAACCCAGGCCTCTTCTCT
>NW_006482878.1:0-481 GCF_000325575.1 Pteropus alecto | reverse complement strand
TACAGCATGGTGATTATAGCTAATAATACTTTTATGCATATTTCAAAGTTGTAAGACATTAGGTTTTAAAAGTTACTACAAGAAAAAGTTGTCACTCTGAATGCTGACAGACATTAAGTAGACTTATTGTAGTGATCGTTTTGCAACATTTATGGGTAAGAAGCATTATGTTCTACTTCCAAAACTAATATAATTTTGTATGTCAATTATACCTCAATGGAAAAAGAAGCATAGATATATACCACTAGAATGAAAAGGCTTATGTTAGGGACAGAAGGTGACTCTGCTGGTAGTGAAATGTTGAGACCGTGTTCTCTTCTTTTTCTAGTGATGACTCTATACTTTCTGACATGCAATTTCACTCCTACACGTGTACATGGAGACAGAGAGAATGGGGCAGAAAAAGCATTAAAAAATGTATGGCTGACCATTGTCCACATTTCTTGAAATAATAACTCGAAAAAGATTTGCACACAAAAAA
>NW_006482877.1:0-481 GCF_000325575.1 Pteropus alecto | reverse complement strand
ATGAAATGACAAATTATGAGAATTAGTAACATAGCTTGTCTGAATTGCTAAATATAAAATCAAAATTTAATCCAAAATTTAGTTGCATTGCAACATCGATCATGCAGACAGCACTTAACACCCCAGCAGTGTGGTCTGATAACTTGTGTGAAGTGTCGTCAACTGGAAATGCCTATCGCAGATTTGGTGTGGAGGGTTTTATTGGGAGTCAGTACACAGACATGGAGACACAACATAACTGTCCATAGTTACTTAGTCTCCAAACCCCAGAGTTCAAACGAACAACCTTGCCCAAAGTCCCATGTATACAAAAATAGGCATTCACCATGGATCACATCATTAGCATAACATGTTTGGTCTGGCCCCCAGGATACAATGATGCCCTTATCAGGCAGGGTATGCCAAGGTTTCAGAGGTTTTCTCTCATGTGCCAGTCGAGGTTTAATCCTGAACATTGGAAAATGTAGAATTTGGGCAGCCA
>NW_006482876.1:0-481 GCF_000325575.1 Pteropus alecto | reverse complement strand
CTGAATAGTATTATACAGGTTTGAAACTTAGTGGATGTTGAAATACAGGTTATTGCTTATGCTGTGAACCTAACTGAACTGATTGCTAAAACAATCCATAGGATTTAAAAAAGACCCAGAATATCATACCGTAATATTAAAAATTTTAAAGGTACAATCCACATTTCCTTGGATATAATTATGAAGAATTAAGAAAATCTCAACAAATTGCAGAGGAAGAGACAGATAACATGAATCTTGGAATTATCAGACAAATAATTTTAAGCAACTATCAAAACCAGTCTCCAGGACCTTAAGATAAAATACCCTTGAAATAAATGGAAAGATAGAAAGCCTCAGCAGAGACTTTGGTTCCAAAAAATAACCAAATACAAAATTTAGAATCTAAAAATAAAATTATTTTTAAATAGCCAAAATTTTAAGAATTCAGAAGCAAGTGTAGATGACAGTGGAGGTAATTAAGATAGATCCATAGAAATTA
>NW_006482875.1:0-481 GCF_000325575.1 Pteropus alecto | reverse complement strand
AGTCCATAGAGGGACGGGGATGTGATGATCCATGAGTCTGCCACCTGGGTGCAGGTCTGCTTTCTTGAAACAGCGCTTCTTGGTCTTGGGCTCCACCAGTGTTCCAGTCTCCTACCTGGAACCCAAAGCTCCATGAAGGTACTTTTGTCTGTGTATGGCTGCCAAATATTGTTGAGGGAGACCTTCTATTTTGCCATCTTTGTCTATATTTCTTGCTTTTCTTTTGATCTGAGGAAAGAATCATCATGTTTTAAGAGGCCTTGGTGTCAAGGAATTGAAGGAAGCCTCCAGCTAATAGCCAGGGAGGTCTTGAGCCCTCTTAGTCCAATAACCTGCAAGGAGCTGAATCCTACCAAGAACCATGTGAATGAGCATGAAAGCTTCTCCTTCCCAGAGCATGAAGTCTAAACCACCAGCAGCAGTGCTAGGTGGAACAGGCAACATGTCCAATGCACTGGAGTTGAGGAGCACTTTTACACAT
>NW_006482874.1:0-481 GCF_000325575.1 Pteropus alecto | reverse complement strand
GTCACATTCTGATGTATCGGGGATTAGGTCTTCAGCATTTTAGGGGAGTGGAGCATACAATTCATCCTACAACAGTATCTCATAAGGCTGAAAAGTGGCCAGATGTGGGGGTTCCAGAAACAGAGTGCCAGGGTTC
Source organism: Pteropus alecto (assembly GCF_000325575.1). Taxonomy (NCBI): domain Eukaryota; kingdom Metazoa; phylum Chordata; class Mammalia; order Chiroptera; family Pteropodidae; genus Pteropus; species Pteropus alecto. The sequence goes on along the minus strand of NW_006482874.1, from coordinate 345 downwards.
AAATCCTGGCTCTGCCAACATAAGCTGGGTGACTTAGAACAAGTTACTTAGATTACCCGAGCTTCACTTTTCTCCTCTGTAAATTAGGAGACTCTCATAAGGTTGTTTTGAATTAATACACCTAAATGGTTTTTGTTTGTTTGTTTGTTTTTAGTAAAGATGGCTGGTGCCTCTCCCAGATCCCGTTACTAGCAGGTGCACCCCTTTTGAGCTATGGCTAACAGGTCATACCAGTGACCTTCAGTGGATAATTGTCCTTGGCTGACAGGAGCCACTTTGTCGGAGATGACTGGGAGGTTGACTTCCCCATCTAGTTTACTGACCAAGGCTGGGCTTTACCTGAGA
>NW_006482873.1:0-481 GCF_000325575.1 Pteropus alecto | reverse complement strand
AAAAAAAGAAGTCCCTGAGCAAACAGAAGAATCCTGATTTAGAAAACGAGCTCCCCAAGCCTCTCCACTCACCTATTCAGGAAGAAATAAAAGGGAAACTAACATCTACATTTCTCAGGTATCATTTCAAAACATTAGTGCCATGGGGGCAAATGTGTAAGCAAATAAAATCCCTTCTTCCCATGCTGTCGGAAGAGTATAACACGAGGCTAGTGTTTGGTTTTGATCTCAGCACTTTCTTGTACAGAAATGCTCCAAAAAGGTCCATCTACTCAAGAATTGATCTAAAAAGTTGGATTCTTTCCAGACCCCACCCCAGATGGCACTTTGTTGACCAGCTGCAGACCTTTCTATCAATACTGGAAAACAACTCCATTTGATCTCTGAAGCAGTGGCGATCCTGGTTCCAACTGGACTTCCTTACCTGTTCGTTTATCCAGTCATTTTTCATTCATTCAGCAATGTTTATTAGTCATCTGCT
>NW_006482872.1:0-481 GCF_000325575.1 Pteropus alecto | reverse complement strand
TGTGTGTGTGTGTGTGTGTGTATGACCTACCTGTGTGAGCTGGCCTCTGCCCCAGGAGCTCCTAGCCATCTATTCACCTCACAAGCAGTGACTGAATGAATGCCTTCCGTATGCCAGCCCCAAACTGGGATAGGCACTGCGGGTGCCAAGAAGCTAAGTCATGACTCGCCTGTTCCCCACCTCCTCACCCCAAACTGCTCACAGTCTAAAGACGGAGATTCTCTCTTGAAAAGCAGTTACAGTATCTGGTTGCAGATGGGAGCGAGGGCTTTGGAGGCAAACCCGGTTCAGGCTCTGCCATTGGGCCCCCTTTACTGAACCTCCCTCGGCCTCGGTTTCTGCATCTACGGAAATACTGTGGGGCTGTGATAGGATGCTGTGTGTGTGTAAGGGGACGCTCCCTCCCTGGTCCCTGATGCCGTCCTCTCCCCCGTGTCCCTCCCATTTGTCTAGTAGGGTGTCTCATCGTCTGGATTTGCCC
>NW_006482871.1:0-481 GCF_000325575.1 Pteropus alecto | reverse complement strand
AGTATCTTTGAATAATGACTTTATGTTCAATCTAGGAATGTATTCAGAGAGGATGAATGACTAACGCATGCTTACATCTTCTAGAGTAGGTACACTATGGTTCTAGTTATTAAATTGCAGTAGACCTCTAAATGTCGTATTATACTTGATCAAATGTTATTTTATGACCATATAACTATTAGTTTTCTACCTTATGCTATCCTTGAATTTTGAACATTTTGGGCTTTTCTAACCATTTAGATGCATTTCACAAAAATTTATTTTTTTAAGATAGAGACCCACCATACTTAAGTAGAAATAGTTATAGGATTTTAATTTCTTTTATTTATACTCTTTATATTTGATGTTAAGTCTTATGATTTTCCATGGAATAAACAATAAAACAGTAAAATTCAGATATTAAATAATGATGGCTGTCATCATTATTTTTCATTGTGTCCATGTGCTAGACTTTGATGAATGGATTGTCTCATTTTTTTTT
>NW_006482870.1:0-481 GCF_000325575.1 Pteropus alecto | reverse complement strand
CGGTCATCCAGTGACAGGGTCAGCGTGACTCGTCATCCCCTGTGGACTCTCTAAATGCCCGTGAGACCTCATCGGTGCCTCACAGAGATTTAACCTGGGCCTGGGACTTGGGTCACCTGGTCCCCTTCCTGCTCTTGGCCAGTTTTTCTGAGGCCACTCGGGCTGGAAGTCAGCCAGTTCCAGGTCACTTCACCAGCTGTCCTTTGGCAAATTCTGGCCCAGCAGCCGAGGGGTGAGGAGACAGGCAGAGGGGGCTCCTGCTCGGGGAGCAGAGCGGGCGGGCGGCACCTGTCTTGAGAGCCGGGTTGTGAGCGTGGCCAATGCCAGCTCCACAGCAGCCTTGGCGTCCTGTGGGGACCGCCACCCGAAGCAACAGGTCTGAGACTTTCGTCACCGATGGGTGTCCCTCGGGGCCAAGGCGTATCCTGACTTGCAGTGCCAGCTCTTCCTCGCTGCCCGGCCAGCGCCCTGACAGTTGGCC
>NW_006482869.1:0-481 GCF_000325575.1 Pteropus alecto | reverse complement strand
TTGGTGGTCCCACCCTCTGCCCCACAGCTTTACCCCAGCAGGGTTCTGCCTGGAGCTGCTGAGAGCAGAGCATCTCCCCAGCACATTTCTGGTTATCTCTTCTCAAGGTCACTCAGTGGGCCTTGCTCTGTGATGGCCCCAGAGTCCCCCGGTACACCAACAAGGCTGGGTCTCCAGAATCCCAGTGCTGTGCCAGGGCTGTTTCCACGTGACTTAGCCACATCTCAGGGTTTATCATCAGACCTATCCCCAGTCTGCCATAGTTATCTGGGACTGGCTGGACGGACTGGTTCCATTCTGGGTCTGCCAGGCAGAATCCTGGTTCATTCCGTCCTGCTGGTGGGCACTAGATCTCTGCTAAGGTAGCTTAAGGATGCCTGGGAACAGATGGCTATAGCATCTTCCTGGAAGTTTGCAAACCTTGTGGTCATCCAAAGCTCTGGGTCACCTTCCACACTTGTCAGCCAGGTCCCCTCAGCAC
>NW_006482868.1:0-480 GCF_000325575.1 Pteropus alecto | reverse complement strand
AAACAAACAAACAAAAGCTATCAAGAACCAAGCAAGGGTGTCCTCTCTCAGCCCTGCTATTCTCAGCTCACGTACTCAACACTGTACTGGAGGTGTTAGCCGATTCAATAAGGCAAGAAAAAGAAATAAGTGACTTACAGCTTGGGAAGGAGGAAATACGACTACTCCAATTCACAGATGACATGATTATCTACGTACAAAAATCTTATAGAATGTATAAAAAATACTCATAGAAGTAATAGGTGAGTTAAGCGACTTTGCAGGATTCGAGTTCCACAAAGAAAAAGGGAATACATTTCTAAAAACTAGTAATGAACTACTGGAAAGAAAAAACCCACAATAGCATTTATATTAGACACCCACCACCTCCACCACCACCCCGCCTGCCACGCCAATCTAACGAAACATGTGTAGAGTCTGTGCACTGACAAACCAGAAGAAGCTAATGAAAGAAATTTGGAAAAGACCTAAATAGATGGA
>NW_006482867.1:0-481 GCF_000325575.1 Pteropus alecto | reverse complement strand
TTTATTTATTATATTTAATTTTATTTTTCTTTAACTCTTGTAAATGATTTTTGATGTTTCAGTTTTTTTCAGCTTTATCGTGGTATAATGGATAAGTAAAAAATGTACTTTTTTAAGGTATACAGTGGGATGATTTATTATTAAAATTACATTGTGAAACACAAGTATATTAACACATTCATCACCTCACATTTCTATTCTCTTTCAAGTATACAATACAATATTATTAACTACAATCACTGTGTTGAATATTAGATCCCCAAAACTTATTTATTTTATAACTGAATATCTGTACCCTTTCACCAACTCTCCCACTTTCCCCATCCTCCAGCCCATTGTAACTGCTTTTCTTCTCTGGTCGTATATGTTCAACTTTTTTAGATTCCACATAAAAGTGAGATCATGCAGTATTTATATTTCTGTGTCTACCTTATCTAATGTCCATCAGGTTTATTCACATTGTCACAAAACAGAAGGAAAT
>NW_006482866.1:0-481 GCF_000325575.1 Pteropus alecto | reverse complement strand
GTGGCTTACTATCTCCTCTCTGCCGACAATTACACATTTCTACTTCAAACTCAACTTAGACTTGTCTCCTGAGCTCTACGTTTTTTCAACTTTTTCTGGACCCCACCTGGACTTCCCTCAGGCCCATCAAACTTACTAGGCTTAAGCTGAACTCCTCTCCACTCCTACTCAAACCTGCTCCTCCTTTGTAGGCCACTCCCATGCCTTCCATGCTTTCTTCCCTTCCCCACTTCTTTCCCAAATGTCATCTTCCCATGCATACTCATTCACACATTCCTGCCAACGTTCCTACTCCCTTCCCTTCCCAGGATTATTTTTCTTCATACCACTTATCACCATCTAACATACAATATATTTTTCTTATTTATTTTGTTTATTGCCTATCTCCCTTTGCTAAAATGTAAGCTCCTGAAGGCAATGATTTTTATTTGTTTTGAAGGCTCACAAGAGTGGTGAGCCTTCTCAGAGAATCCAGGGCACA
>NW_006482865.1:0-481 GCF_000325575.1 Pteropus alecto | reverse complement strand
TGAGGATTCTAAGGCGGTGCTGCTGGTCATCCTGCGCTGCCCCGTGTCACGGGGGATGTCCAGGCAGCAGGGAAAGCCCTTTGAAGACACTGTCTGTTACGTGGTTGCCAAACCAATGTCAGCACAGAGCGCATGCTCCGTCGCAAAGCAGCTTTGAGGGCCCATCGTTAGCTCATGGACGATCCATTCCATTCCTGATTTCGCAACCCGCTGCCAGGGGACAGAGTCAGGGCAGTGCTTCGTAAGTCTGGATATCACTTAACAGTCAAAGACATTTGCTGTTCAGTCACCAAATATTTATTAAGCCCCATCTGAGCACCAGAGTTTGGGCTCCAGGTCAATTTACTCAAAGCCAATTTGCTGAGACTTTAGTTGCCTGGTTTTCATTTTGTCATCATAGCAGTATTTTAAGGAATGTTCGTTCGGTCTGGGCCCCGTGTGCTCATGCTGCAGCTCATGCTGGGGCCCATCCCCAAGCGGT
>NW_006482864.1:0-480 GCF_000325575.1 Pteropus alecto | reverse complement strand
AAAAAAAATTAAAATTACTACGGGTAAACACGCCTCCGAGGCTGACAAGCCCAGCACCAGCAGCCCCTCCCCTCAGAGCTCTGGTGAGTTTCATACCTGGTTCATGAGGACGCTCAACTTGCAAGTATCGACAGAAATGGGGAGATTTAACTAAAAATCGTATCAGCTTAAGGTGGCCGCAATGGGACTCTTGATATCTCCAAACTAATTTTTGCATGCTCAGTTGGAAAAAGCAAGCTCTAAAATTAAATCATGAATGGAACACTTACCTTGATTGGAAAACAGAAGCCTCTGAAAGGAGCACAGATAAATAAACTTTCTTCTCTTCGCGAAGTTGATAAGAAAATTTTAAAGGCTGCCTCTGAACTAAAGAAAGCTTCTGAAACTGCTCAGTGCCAGCTCCCCTCCTCCCCAGTTTCTCCAGCAGCCCCACTACTTTTTGAGCTCCCTTTCCAGACCTGCCCGCCCTTTCTCCTCCTC
>NW_006482863.1:0-481 GCF_000325575.1 Pteropus alecto | reverse complement strand
GAGGTATACATGTTATTAAGCTTCTGTTTGGTTTTCTCCTGTTAATCTGTCTTTTTTATTACAGGGATATCTTAGTCAAGAACCTAGAAGAGTAGAGGGAAAATTATTTTTCTATCTCCACAGGGGAAAGTATTCAACATTTCACCATTAAGTATGATGCTGGATGTAGGTTTTTGTAGATGCGTTTTCTCAGATTGGGGAAGCTGCCTTTATTTTGTTGAGTGTTTTTGTCGTGAAAAGGTTTTAGATTTTTCAATTTTTTTTTCTGTATCTACTGAAATGATAATGCAATTTTTGTCTTTTTATGACTCTTGTGTTTTACAATAATTGATTTCTGTCAAAGGGAAAACCTGTCAAAGGTTTTTGTCAAAGGAGAAACCACAGGCCCAAAATGGTGTCACTTATGCTAAAGCCCATGATACCTAATCTAGACTTAATACCAAACTTAATTGCAGTTTCGACCTTCACCAGAAATGTAATC
>NW_006482862.1:0-480 GCF_000325575.1 Pteropus alecto | reverse complement strand
TTTTTTTTTGGTATAACTTCTGCTTTTTAAAAAAAAGATTTTGTACTTTTTCATTTGTTTCGAGATAACTTATAATTGCTTTAAGCATTTAATGATGGCTGCTTTAGTATCTCTGTCAGATAATTCCAATGTCATTGTCATCTCAGTGTTGGTGTCAGTCGATTCTTTTCTAGATTAAGTTGTTTTTTCCTGGTTCTTGGTATGATAATTAATCTTCTATTGTATCTTGAACATTAACTGTTAAGAAACTCTGGGTCCTATGTAAATCTTTCATTTTAGCAAGAAATCACTCTGTTTTTAGGTTTAGCACCCAGATCTAGTCCTACTTCTGTGGGCTATTTGTTCTAATGACCATTTAATTTTCAGAGCTCTTGCAATGCTAGTTGGGTCTGCTTAGCTTATTTCGTAATGCTGTTGCTCATACTTTCCCCTGCTCTTGCTGGGGAGTGCATTAGGAATATCCCCCAAATAGGCTTTTTT
>NW_006482861.1:0-481 GCF_000325575.1 Pteropus alecto | reverse complement strand
GGCTCGCTTGCCGTCAGATCCACTGTCCTGTATGACGAGGCTTTCGGGACACCAAAGTCATGGCACCAACCCCAAAGGGGGTTCTTTCCCCACTGGTGAGAGCAATTTACAGAACACCTGAGGTACAGGCATTTTATGAGCTTACTAATAGCTTCCATTGACTGAATGCCCATGATGGGCAAGGCACTGTGAGAAGCACTTTATGTAATTTTAATTCTCACGACAACCCTCTGAGGAAAGTCTTATGTTACCCAGATCCCCATTTTAAAGATGGGGAGACTGAGGCTAAGGGAAATTTGCCATAAGTGGGTAAACCTAGGATTCAACACCAAATGGTATCTAGCTCCAAAGTCTGTACCTCAGGCCTCAGGTGTCATTACACCATGGCACATTCGGAAACCAAAAGGCATGAGTTTTATGTAATTCTAGACCATCTACAGGAAAATTTCACTCACCAAGAGGGTCCATGGGGCAAGGAGGG
>NW_006482860.1:0-480 GCF_000325575.1 Pteropus alecto | reverse complement strand
GTGTGTGTGTGTGTGTGTGTGCGTGTGTATGTACACTGCTTAGTGAGTGCCAGGATACAACAGCAAACAAGTAAACACTGCTGCCCTCAAGAACTTAGGTTCTGGTGCAGGAGCCCGACAACCAGAACAGATGGACAAACACGTGGGGTCCTAGCTAGTGACAGGGGCCACGACACAACGGGGACTAGACAGGCACAGGGATGTGAGTGCGTGCAGGGGGGTCGAGTGGGGCGGCTGCTCGGGGAAGGCCCCACGGAGGGGACATCTGCGCGAGGCCTGCGCGGCGTGAGGGAGCCATGCTGGGGCCCGGGGGAGGGCGAGCGAGGCGGAGGGCACGGCCAGTGCAAAGATTCTGAGCCAGAACCCGGTTCAGCGTGCTGCAGAGAAGGGCAGGAAGACGGGGGGCGAAGCGGGCGCCACAAAAGCAGGCATCGGCCGGGCCGCAGAGCCTCGCAGCCCGGCCGGGAGAGGCTGGCGCTC
>NW_006482859.1:0-480 GCF_000325575.1 Pteropus alecto | reverse complement strand
AAAAAAATTCACGTTTATTTCCATAGCACCGCACCCAAACGGGTCAACAGCAACCATGAAAATCGATTCATGAAGAAGGTACAACTTCCAAATGCATGGCCACCAAAACAAAAGGCAAAACTAACATTGCACAAAAACTGGATTTGCAAGTATTTCAGGAGAAACAAAACACATAATGAAACACATACTAATCCTCACAGCCAGCTTTGGTTTTGTGCAGATAAGAAGCTCTAGAAGGTCGCCTCTAAAATCTGTAATATTGTCGTCTTCAGCCTTCACGGCCAAGGTCAGGAAAATGTGTGCTCCTAAGAACTGTGCACTGCCTTCGAGTAACCACTGTCACTCCCAGGACAATGATTAAACACACGGATCGAAGGCCCAAAGGACAAAGACCAGCTCGTCGATAGGCGGTAAGACGTCCTCAGTCATGGGCACTATGCCCGCATCCGGCACTGGTCTCGGTGTTGGTAACAGTAGTTG
>NW_006482858.1:0-480 GCF_000325575.1 Pteropus alecto | reverse complement strand
ATGGATGGACCTTGAGGGCATTATGCTAAGTAAAAGAAGTCAGACAGAATAAGACAAGTACTATATTATATCATTTGTATGTAGAATCTGAAAAAGCTAAACTCAGAAACCATAGAATAATGGTCACCAAGTAGTGGAGTAAATGGGGAGATGCTGGTCAAAGTTACAAACTTTGGGGTATAAGATGATAAGTTCTGGGGAGCCAAAGTATAGCGTGGTGACTGTAGTTAACAATACCGTATTATATACTTGAACATTTCTAAAACAGTAAGTCATAAATGTTCTCACCACAAAAAAAGAAACGGTATTTGTGTGAGTGAGGGAGCTGTTGGCTAATGCTATGGCGGTAATCATTTCACAGCATATAAATGTATCACATCACTGTACGCCTTAAGTTTATACAAGGTTATATGCCAATTATATCTCAGTAAAGCTAGGAGGGAAAATACTGAAACAATCTAAACATGCTCATCCAGAGAG
>NW_006482857.1:0-480 GCF_000325575.1 Pteropus alecto | reverse complement strand
TTTTGGGAAAAAAAAGAGGTGAACTTGATTCAAAGCCCTGTCTTTTCCTTGTAGCACATGGAGTAGGTAACAGGAAAGAGGTGACAGAGGAATGTGTTAGTGATAGAAGAAGCAACTTGACCTTGAGGACCCATGGCTTTTCCCCTCTGTGAAGACTCCTCCACCACATGAGGCTTTCTGGGGCTGAGAGAACCTCAACCTCACATTCCAGGCTGGACCTACATCTGCCACGAGAAATCAGAGAGCAAGGGGAGGAAAGAGTCTGCAGAGATGTCGGGGGAGGGTTCAAGGGAAGAATTTGTGATTTGCTCGTGTCCATGGCCACAGGATGGCAAATAACACCTAGGCTGTCTTCTGAAAACCAGACAGACCTCCACCCTGAGCTGGTGCCAGTGGTCCAGGGAGCCACTTACCCGAGACTGTGATACTTTTGACTGTGGTCCTATTGAGGCCAGTGACAGAGTTATGGACGAGGCAGGT
>NW_006482856.1:0-480 GCF_000325575.1 Pteropus alecto | reverse complement strand
GTCTGGACCGCAGCAGGTACCTGCCATCCTGGACCCTGGCCACGTGGGGCACACATGACGGCCGCCCGTGAGGAATCCCCGCCCCACCCCTTCAGTTCCTGTCTGCCCCACCCTGACCAGTCGGGGGCCCTGGCACTGGTTCTGGGCCTCGCCCCACGCCCCCTGCCCTCCCCACGCCTCTCCTTCCCCCTGGGCCCGAGCTCACGTGAGGACGACGAGGCACAGAAGGAGGAGCAGGGTCTTGACGGCGGCTTCCCCGATGGCCACCAGCACCAGCTCTGCCCTGGGTCCTGAGGTGCCTGTGGGACGAGGACGGAGTCACCTGCTGATCCGCAGTCTGTGTCCTTCCTGCCCCAGAGGGTCTGTGGACGTTGTTGACCAGGCTTCCTGCATCCCTGCATGCGAGACTCCTGTGCCTTCATCCCTCCCCAGCCCATGCCCTGACCCCGGGCTGCTGGACGCAGAGAAGAATGCACGAAC
>NW_006482855.1:0-480 GCF_000325575.1 Pteropus alecto | reverse complement strand
GGAAGCTGAGCTCTTACCCAGTTTTCTCAGAGACAGAAGAGGAAGATGAGAGAGAAGAGAAGTGGTGCAGGCGGGGACGGAGTTGAGCAAGAACAACATGCCACAGTGGCACCGGAGGCTAACTCTACCAAGGAGACAGACCATCCAGACCCTGTCGCCAGCGGGAGGCGGGGGTGGGCGGGAAGGCACGGTTTGGAGTCCGGCATGAGGAGTGCTGGGCAAGGAAGGAGCAGGGGCTCCCGGTACCTTCTGGGCTCCGGAGAAGGCATGGTAGAAGCTGGACACGTAAGTCATGATGGCTTTCTCATCTGGTCGGGCGGTCCCAACGATGTCTGTCAAGAAAAATCTGGAGTTAAAGTCAACTGGCGAACACATGATATACCTCCTGATGTGATGCTCCCAGAACCACCAAGTCTTCCTGCCAAAATGCTGAGCCTGAATCTAACTATCTTCTGGCGTCAACTTCCACTTACGGGAATG
>NW_006482854.1:0-480 GCF_000325575.1 Pteropus alecto | reverse complement strand
GTGGCATGATTTATGTCTGCACTAGGCTTTGGCACACGGTGTTCCCTCAGCCTGGAAGGCCTTTCCTGTCCCTTCTTTACCTGGCCATCTGTCTTTGTCCTGAAGGGCTCAGATCAACTCTCACTTCCTACAGCAGTACCTTTCTGTCACTCCTACCTGCTCGCCAGGTGTCCCTCCTCTGGCTCCCACAGGCCCTCGCTCCCCACTGCTGGCGCTAATCAAACTGGGGTCTCTTGGTATCTGCTTGCTTTTCTATCCTGTGTGCCTAAGAAGTATCCAGCATGTAGCAAAACCCTGGGAAATATTTGTGGAGGGAATCAGATAAATTTACAATATCATACTGGCAAACAAGAACCAGAATATTTAAATTCCGTACCTGACCTCAGAAGCAGTAGGCTTCCTTTGTACCAACTGCCACGGGAGAAATCAGGATTGGAGATCAAGAACTGGGCACTTGCCTGCCACCTGATACTGATTTCT
>NW_006482853.1:0-480 GCF_000325575.1 Pteropus alecto | reverse complement strand
GCTGGTTGAGGAAGGTGTCAGATAAACGAGCCTCCCCCAGGTTTCTGGCTTGGAGACCTGGTCCCGGGAGACACCAGCTCACTGAGGAAGACAGCGATGGACAAGGAGGAGGCTTAGGAGGTGACAGACGTGTGCGGGGTACTGAGGTTGAGCTGTTAGTAGGAGATTGTGTGTAGCCGTGACCCACAAGAGCAAGAACCTGCTCTGTGCACTGTGACGCGGCGGGAAGGCTGGCCAGAGCGTAAATTCCTGTTCTCCCTTCCAAGAGAGGGAAAAATGCCACCGAACACACAGGGTGCTCAGCAGTGTGCTGTACTCACGTTCTGACACAAACGCCTTCTCCGAATTCAGGCCAGCGACAAGCGGCGGGTGATCAGGTGCAGGGCCACGGACCACACTGAGAGGCGTGGGGCTCGGGTGGGGCTGGACGTCCCGCAGGCCCTCGGAGAACGTCGTTTGGTCACGGCGAGGTGGGATGTC
>NW_006482852.1:0-480 GCF_000325575.1 Pteropus alecto | reverse complement strand
CCATCCCACATTTCCTTTCAGTCTTGGGTTTTCTACAAACAAGATCGTGCCACAGGCTCACTGGGAGTTTCACGTCTTCCTTTCCAATGTAGGTGTTTTCTTTCTTTCGCTCGCCTGATCGATGGGTGTGGCAATGCAGTACTGTGCTGAATAGGAGTGGTGGGAGTGGGGACTTTGTCTCTGATCTTAGAGGAAAAGCACTCAGTCTTTCAGCTTTGAATATGATGTTAGCTGTGGACCTGCCTTATCTGGCCTTTATTATGTTGACATGTCCCCTCTCCACCCAATTCGTCCAGAGTCCTTGTCACGAGAGAATGTGGAATTTTGCCAGATGTTATTTCTGCTTGCATCGACATGCCATTTGACTTTTGTCTTTCCTTTTATTAATGTGGTGTTTTATGTTTACGGATTAGCAAACACCGAAACATCCCCTCATCCCAGGGATGAAACCCCCTTGGCCAGGTGTATGATCCTTTTACC
>NW_006482851.1:0-480 GCF_000325575.1 Pteropus alecto | reverse complement strand
AAAACAAAACAAAACAAAACTACAAGAACATAAAAATAAAAAACCTGCACTTCTGCTTGGAAGAAATATCCCTGCTGCCAGAAAAGGTTTCTTTAAAGCAGAGAACTTAGAAATGGTGTCATAATATATAGACCACCGTTTCTCAAAGAGTAGTCCTTCAATCACCAGTATCAGAATGACCAGATTTTCTTAAAATCTAGGTTACCTATGCCCCACCACAGACCGAGTGAATTATATTTATAGAGCCCAAGAATTTGGGAGCCTGTTGAGCATGATAAAGCTTGAAACCACTGGTCGAAACAGTCAAAGAGCGCTTATCGAAGATGTTAGTATGAGCCCCAAAGACCCACGTCCTCTATCTTACTATGAGTCTGCAACATTTACTGAGTGCCACTATCTACAAAGCACTGGATAAAATTAAGTTTAAAAGATAAATAATAAAGCTTAAAGGCTGCTTCTGCCCAGGGAGCTTCCATTCTA
>NW_006482850.1:0-480 GCF_000325575.1 Pteropus alecto | reverse complement strand
TACCATCTCACACCTGTTAGAATGACTATAATCAAAACAACAAGTAATAACAAATGTTGGAAAGGATGAATTAATATTGTTAAAATATCTATGCTACTCAAAGCAGTCTACAGATACAGTGAAATGCCTATTAAATTTCCAATAGCTTTTTTCATATAGGAAAAAAATATCTTAAAATTGATATGGAACCACAAAAGACCCTAAAGTCAAAGCAATCTTAAAAAAGAAGAAAAAAGCTTGAGCATCACACTTCCAGATTTCAGACTATGGTACAAAGCTATAGTAATCAAAACAATATGATACCAATATAAAAACAAACACATAGACCAAGGGAACAGAATACAGAGTCCAGAAATAAACCCACACATATACAGTCAACTAATCTTTGACAAGGGCACCCAAGAATACATAATGGGGAAAGGACATAAATAAATGGCATTGGGGAAACTGGATATCCACAAGCCAAAGAATGAAACTAGA
>NW_006482849.1:0-480 GCF_000325575.1 Pteropus alecto | reverse complement strand
GGGTGGGGGTGTGGTTGTGGGCGGCTGTCGTCCTCTTTAGGAGATAAATGATTTTTAGGAACGATAAATGTGTCCTTAGGATAATAGACCACATGTAAAAATTAACTCAAAACGGATCATACATATACAATGTCTATAAAATACAACTATGAAAGAATGAAAAATAACATAGGAATAAATCTTGCCGAACTTCTTTGGCAAAACGTGCTTAAATACACCAATAGCACAAATGACAAAGTGAAGAGTAAATTAATTTGCCTTCTTTAAAATGTAAAATGCTTCTGCTTCAAAGGAAATCATTCAGAAAAGGAAAAGACACCCTACAGAATGAGAAAAATATTTTCCAGTCGTATCTCTGGAAAGGGGCTGATATCCAGAATATATACACAGCTCTGACACTCAGTAACATCCTGACAAATGACTCACTTTAAAAAAATAGACATTTTATCAAAGAAGAATACAAATGGCCATCAAGCACAC
>NW_006482848.1:0-480 GCF_000325575.1 Pteropus alecto | reverse complement strand
CGTCCCAGCCCGGGGTGCAGAGTGAGAGAAGGACCGGGACGCGTGGCCAGGGGCCTTCGCAGCGAAGACCAGAGGCTCGTGACGCATGGGCCACTTACCAGAAGGGCGTCTCCACCCGCAGCAGTTCAGTGTAAGGACTGGCAGAGGCGGGGGGTGGGTGGGAAGGGTCAGGTCCAGGTTCGAGGTCCCCAGGAGCAAACCATCCGACGGCCCCCGGCCCGTCCTGGCCAACGGAGGGCACGTGCAGCCCGCCCTGGAGCGCGCCCAGCCCGTCCATGCCCAGACTGCATCCGGCCACAGGCAGTCAAACGCCTCCGGCAGCCTTGGTCACCGCTCCCCTCCGAGGTTCTCAGACACAGGAGAAGGGAAGTGGCTATGAACACAAGCGACGACCGCAGCCACCAACCTGCCCTGGGAGATGAGAAGATTGTTTCCGCCCCCTTGATGAGAAAACTTACCACCGATATTTACGGATGCTAA
>NW_006482847.1:0-480 GCF_000325575.1 Pteropus alecto | reverse complement strand
TGTTGAGTGTTTGGCTCTGCTAGCGCCTCGTGAACAAACTCTTTCTGTTCTGTAACATAAGATTATAATAAAGCTGATTTCTCTGTAAGAAATAGAAAGATATGTGGTTCAGGATGATTTTTTCTTTTGTCTCCTATGGGAGCAATATCTGTGGGACCTGGCCATCGGTTCCCTGTCACTCACAGCACCTCAATTTTTGAGTGCACAGATGACACCCCGATCAGTGGGCACTGACCTGTTCAGGACAGGGGAGCCTGTCCCCACAGCGCTACATATTCAGAGGATGCTGCAGCCCCCAGACCTAGCTTGGTGGTCTTCACATCGCCATGAGTTCTTTGTGAAGGACCTGGAACCCTGTACAAGAACACAGGTCACAGGAGCTACATCAGTAAGCGGTAAGCGCCACTGCCACATTAGCAAAAGCTTCCCGTGGTGGTGCAGGGCTGGCCAGTGCCTTCACTGTGGAAATGTTCTCAGGTC
>NW_006482846.1:0-480 GCF_000325575.1 Pteropus alecto | reverse complement strand
TCTCTCTCTCTCTCTCTCTCACCAGCTTAGCTCTTACACAGATGCAGGACAGGGTTGAACGCAGACAGGGTCCCTCTCTGAAGAGGAAGGCCACCAGCCCGGCAAGGCGCAGCGCCCCCTCCACCCCTGCCAGGGTCCATACATGGCTGTGTACGAGCTAAGCTGGGCAGAGCTGTCCACTGGGATTCCTGCCATACTCCGTGCTGGCTCCCAGCTCCCAGGTGTGTCCTAGAGACCCCGGAGAGCAGGGAGGGTCGCCTCCAGGAAGAAGCCCACCCTCGCTGCAGACATAGCAACGTCAATAATCGACCAGGCTGCATGCGATGTTTTCATATTGCTCTTCTTTAACTGAAATGTTCTGCGTATCCCTCGCAGCCTAGTAACAGGATTTTTCTTCCTTTTTGGTTTTTGCCTCCGAAAGCCTTTCCTGGGCCAGAACAATCTGGCGCCCAAAATCGGACAAAGAGATTGAGAAATGGA
>NW_006482845.1:0-480 GCF_000325575.1 Pteropus alecto | reverse complement strand
TTTTCAGACATCAAATGAGAATGGGGGTGGGGAAGGGAGAAAGGTGCCAGAGAATCAATTGCTGGCTGATTTTTGTGGCAAGAACTCTGGGCTGACTGCTGAGTTCAGGGGAATTCACAGATGCTATGTCTGGCCACTGGAAATGTGAGTCACCTTGCAAACCATTTTACAAGCTGACAAGAAATTCTATATGTGAAGTAGATAGGGAAGGTGAAGTCGGAGTTTACCTTGGAGCTAATGAAAGTACCCGTAGTCACTACTGTGGAAAACATCTTAGAGATGTCACAGTCAGGTCCCTCAGCTTTCTAGGTCCTGGGCCGAGCTGTAACATGAGGACCACTGGGCTTACCTTGGTCCGCAGTGGTGACAGTGTCAGCCACCTCGTGAGAACAGGATATTCTAGTTCTGACGTGGATGCTGGCCTGAGCAGGCTGCAAGGAACCTGATGGTTGTGGGGAGACAGCTCATGAAGCTCCATCT
>NW_006482844.1:0-480 GCF_000325575.1 Pteropus alecto | reverse complement strand
CTGGGGGGATTTTTACGTCTCAGCTCCTCCTGCTTACAGACCAACAGAGGTTTCATCTTGCCTTTGGGATCAAGTCCCCTTATGGACACAGATTTCAGGGTCCCAGCCCAGACCTACTGCATGGGAATCTGCATTTTAATAAGATCCCCTTTGAGACGCACCTGCCCTCCGTGTGGTCACCCCTGGTGACCTTTCTGATCATTTTCCCCCAGCTGTACTGGCCGCCTCTACATCCCCCCAACGCAATAATCTCCTTCTCAAATCCGTCCGGTTAACAACAACAGGAACGACGTGTTTTCCAGCCCCTTTTAAAAAGCCAAGCGCTTTCGAAAATTCTCTCCATTGCATCCTCAGGACGACTTTCTGAGGTAATTAAACAGACGAACTGGAAGCACTGTGAGGTTTAATGACATGCCCAAGGTCACGCAGCCCAAAGCGATAGGATGAAGATAAAAAGCATCTGGATCCAGAGCCTGAGTT
>NW_006482843.1:0-480 GCF_000325575.1 Pteropus alecto | reverse complement strand
ACACATCAATAAAACAGAATGCAGAGCACAGAAATAATCCTATGCATGTAGGGTCAATTAATTTAAGTCCAAAAAAGCCAAGAATATATAATAAGAAAAGAAATATACTATTTTATCAATAAATGATGTTGAGAAAACTAAACAGCCACATGCAAAAGAATGAAACTGGACCTATCTTACATCATATGTAAAAATTCACTCAAAATTGATTAAAAACAGGAATTTAAGACCTGAAACCAAAAAGCTCCCAGAAGAAAACATCGGAGGTAAACTCCTTGACATTGGTCTTCACGATGATTTTTTGGATCTGACACTAAAAGCAAAGGTAACAAAAGCAAAAATGAACAAGTGAGACTCTGGCAAACTAATAACCTTCTGCGCATTCACAGAAATAATCAACAAAATGAAAAGGCAAAGGTGTCAAATACATGGTTTCAGAGAGAGGCTAGATTTTGGGTGGTGAGCACACAATGCAATATA
>NW_006482842.1:0-480 GCF_000325575.1 Pteropus alecto | reverse complement strand
AAGGTCTCTCAAGTCATTACTGGTCAACCTATCCACACAGACCGATTCCCTTATATCGATTTTTGGGAGGCAATAGTTTGCACCCAACCTCCTTGGTTAAGAGTCTTCCTAGAGGAGAACTGTAGGGTTCTCCTAGGGACAACTTTGTTGGCTTTGTTGCCCTAGAAGTGTTCAAAGATGACTAGGCCAGATTGAGCTCCATTCTGCTAGGCCCCCAGGAAGCTATGGTCCAAACGATAGTTGGGGGCCAACCTATTAACTCTATGGTTGACACTGGAGCTGAACACTCAATTGTAACTTGGCCTGTGGGCCCCTTTCTCAAAGACAATCTATCATTATGGGAGCAACTAGCGGACGAGTCCATCACCCCTTCCTGCAGCCCTGCCAGAAACTAGAAGGACAAGAAGTCATCCATAAATTCCTATGTCTTCCCAACTGCCCTGTAGCACTGATGGAATGAGAACTTTTAGGAACACGATA
>NW_006482841.1:0-480 GCF_000325575.1 Pteropus alecto | reverse complement strand
TGATATTGTTAGTGTAATGTTTAGGGTAAGGGTTTGAAATATGTTTAGGATTAGCTTTAGTTTTATGGATAGGATCCAGTTTAAGGTTAATGTTATGGTTAAGGTTACTGTTAGGGTTAGTTTTATGGTTAAACTAAGGGTTACGGTTAGGATTAGATTAAGGAGTTGGTATTAGGGTTAGGATTAGTGTAAAATATTGGGTTAGGGTTGGTGTTAGGTCTAGGGTTAGAGTTATGGTTAGGATTAGCTTTTCTTTTAGGGTTAGAATCAGGGTGAGGGTTCGAGTTATTGTTAGGGTTAGGGTTTAGGGTCAATTTTAAGATTCCGATTACGGTTAAAGTAAGGTGTTAGGGTTAGGGTTAGGGTTAGCATTAGCTTTAAGTTTTGGGTTCAGCCTAGGGTACGGGGTTAGTTTTAGGGTTATTGTTATCATAAAACTTAGGGCTAGGTTTAGATTTAGGGTTAGAATTAGCTTTAGTT
>NW_006482840.1:0-480 GCF_000325575.1 Pteropus alecto | reverse complement strand
CTTATGGCAGGGAGTTAGTTGCCCCTTATGTCAGGGAGTTGCCTCTAGAGTTGGCGTGTAAATCGGCTCCTAATTCAGTTCCACTGTATATCAAAGCGTTTACTTGTTGGCTCAGTCCTACTGTTAATTAATTAGCAGGTGAATGAAGGCAAGAAACTTAAGCTCTGCACTGCCACGTATCTGTGTACTAGATGGCTTCTAAATCCCCTCCAGCACTAACAGTCCATGCTGCTACAATTAAAACCCCATCTTTAGTCTGATAGCATCACACTGGGTTTTAACTGTGTACTATGTATTAGGTCAGTGGCAGGTTCACCCAAGTAGAAAGAGATAATTAGCATATGATACAGCCAACTTGGCTCTGTTTTGGAGCCGGAAGCTGCTCCCAGCACTCTGGTTAGACACCTATAATCCTGGATCTTGAGGTTCAGTGAGTCACAGGTAAAAATAAGCAAATACATTGTCACTAACCGGAAAAAA
>NW_006482839.1:0-480 GCF_000325575.1 Pteropus alecto | reverse complement strand
TGGACTCCATTATTGGCAGCATATTTAATCTGAGATACTTGTTTGCAAGGATTTGCATAGAAAATCTTTTCTGAAGGTACCCTAAGACTCTGCACCAATTTTTATTTGTATTGCTGGCACGGTCGAATCCTGTCTGAGGGCATTTTGGATCTTAACTATGGTTCTGCTATAATTGCATTTGACTGCATGAAAGGAGGTGACCCAAGGAAGAGCTTTCAACCATTTCAGATGTTTCTTTAGAATGTCTTCCAGGTCTGCAACATAGAAACATCATTATCATCGGAAGAAAAACTTCATTAATGTTTTGGTCCAAAATGTCCTTGGCAGTACAGTCTTCAATGAGGAAATGGCAGTCAAACTCTTTGTTACTAAAGCTGTTCATGGTTTCTGTATGTTCTTAAGGAAAACTAAGAGATGGAATTTCAAGACAGGATAGTCTTTTCACAAAGTCAATTCTCCAGCAATTCTAAGCCCTGCTGA
>NW_006482838.1:0-480 GCF_000325575.1 Pteropus alecto | reverse complement strand
GCAAGGGGGCTGAGATATGTAGCTTAGCCTTGTACTAAAGAAGAAAAATTGGTGAAGATTTGGACAATCTCTGCCACAGAATGTTTGCTAACTTTGGGGATTTCCTCTTCTATAAATTTCCTGATCATATTGTTCCTTTATCTCTTTTTACTTCCTGCCATTGTTGTTGATTCGTATATCCTTTGTATATTCTAGAAGGTGTGTTCCCTGTTGGTTTTAGCCATTGCAAATATTTCTTCCAATCTGTCTGTCTGATCACTTTGGCTATGCAGTCTTTCTTCAATCAGGAATCGAATTCTCATGTAATCTAGTCAATTAATTTTTAGCCTTATAGTTTTGGTTTTTGAAATTGTTTGATATTTGTTTACACTCTTAACCTCTAGATTCTTCTTGAATGGACTCTGTCACTACCTTTGTCAATTTCCCTGTCATTCCCCAATTTGCGGGGGAGTCACTTGTTAAGACACAGAAAAGTGGAAG
>NW_006482837.1:0-479 GCF_000325575.1 Pteropus alecto | reverse complement strand
CCTAACCCTAACCCTAAATTTAACACTAAAACTAACCCTAAACATAACCTTAATTCTAAGCATAACCCTAACTTAAACCTAACCCAAACCATAACAGTAACCCTAACACTAAACTAACCATAAACAAAGCCCTAAACCCTAACCCTGACACTATCCCTGATCCTAAGGCTAAAACTAAAGTTTATTCTAACGCTATCACTAACGCTAAGTCTAACGCTAACTCTAACCTCTTACGCTACCCCTAAGCCTAAACTTAAAGCTAACACTAACTCGAACACTAACCCTAAGACTAACACTAACTCTAACCTAAGCCTAATCCTAACACTACACTTAAACCTAATCCTATCTAGAAGCCTGAATTTAACACTAAACTTAAATCTAAAACTAGCCGTATCCTAAACCGTTCCCTAACAATAATCCCTAACACAAACCCTAAACCGAATCCTAATCCTAACCCTAACACCTTACTTTAACAGTAA
>NW_006482836.1:0-480 GCF_000325575.1 Pteropus alecto | reverse complement strand
TACTAAATTTGGGGGTGATTTGTTATGCAGCAATATAAAATCAATGCAGCATGTTATTCTCCTGGCTCCTTCCAGAGATTTCCAGGAAATGAGGTGAACACACTGCTGCCACAATTAACGTCAGCCTGTCACGCTCCTCTCTGTTCTCCTCCTAGGAGGCGACCTGGCCTTAGCAGCATACGCTGAAACGGGCTACAAAAAAGGAAAATAAAAGCCACATATTATATTATATATTATTCCCTTCTCAATCCAAAATATGCAAATGTATTTACAGGTACTTTGGCTGTAGAAGCATCTTTGCTCCTTGACTGTGCCTCAGGCAGGCTTCTATTGGAAGGGGCCAAGGCTGGCATTACTGCTCAGTGAACAAAGCTTTTCTAACCAAGCTCAGAGTTGACAGGTGGCTCATATGGGTGGATCCTCCCAAGTATGTGGTCACCCCGCTATATTCCAGTTTTCCTTTCTTCAACTCACATGAGA
>NW_006482835.1:0-480 GCF_000325575.1 Pteropus alecto | reverse complement strand
GCCATTCATCCGTTGTCGGAGCAGAAAGTAAACTACGTTAATGTTCGTGTTGAGCATAAATAACATTCTAAAAAGGTAATTTTCAAAAACAGAGAAAGGTGTGTTTACAAAAATTTTTTTTTCAGGTTAAAATAGCCTTCCACACTTAAATAAAAACAAAGATTTCTAGCATTTAAGTACTTGGCAAAACTATCGTTAACTCACATCACCAAAAGAAACGCCCAGTTTTTAAAACAACGTTGTGTTGTCTGCTGGAGTGTGAAAATGTCAAAGGGTTTGAATCGAAGGCTTCTTTCCAATATCACAGGTTTTACATGTGCCCATCTCTCAGCCTCAGCAGCTTCGCCTTAAAATGAGACGGGTAACAGCCTGTCCCTACTTCTAGGGCTTAATGAACTGGCACTGTGCAAAGTGGGAAATCTCCTACGGACGTCACCTACATTTCAATTTTCTGTTTAGAAAATGTCATCTGCCGACAGC
>NW_006482834.1:0-479 GCF_000325575.1 Pteropus alecto | reverse complement strand
AGCCACCCCGGCCCAGCTCGGCCTGGCCAAGCACAGCCCTCCAACCCAGGTCCATCAGCCCTTTCATGGTACCAAAAGGCCCGGACGGTGGCGACACCTCCTCCTCACTAAGCATTGCAGGATGACCGACCGTCTGTGTTTGCTTAGAGGTGAGGGGTCCGACATGGGACACTTTCAGTGCTAAAACTAGAAAAGTCCCAGGCAAACCAAGGCAAGGTAGTCAGCGTAGAGTGTGCGACTGTGTCTTAACTCGTAAGGAAGAGAAGGACTCGTTGGTTCTGAGAGGTACAGGGAAAGAAATGGCTTCCGAAACAAAGAAGAAGGTGTCTGGGTGTGGGTCTCTGGAGAGTGTCAGCGGCTTCTCTCTCCAGCCTCAGCCTCAAGCAGCACACATTGGGGTCCAGAGGGCGGAGGAGGTAGGAATAAGGGAAGGGAGTGGAGAATTCTTTCGGACTGAAGTATAAATTACTGCATTTCCC
>NW_006482833.1:0-479 GCF_000325575.1 Pteropus alecto | reverse complement strand
TCCTTCCTCTGGGCCCCTTGCTTTCATCTTCGCCGGGCGTACACAATCGGGGAATTAGTGGGCTGTGGAAGCAAGTCCGGGCTAACTCCCAGACTTTGCCCCTTAGGCTTTTCCTCCTATCCTCCTCTCTCCAGGGCCAACTCTAGTGGGGCAGAGGTGGGATCCCGGTACCAGCTCTGCGGATCTCTCCTACCTGGTGTCTTAACCTCTCCTATCCTTATTTCTCGATTGGCTCCTGGACGCTGAGCGATCTCAGAGCGGGCCCAAACTGCTCAGAGCTAAGCACCGGGCCGGCCAGCCCCGATCGTATCGGTTTCCCTGGCCTGCGTCCCCGACAGTGCAGGACTTCAAGGTAGTTTTTCCCAGAAAGCTAGCCTTCCGTTGCTATGCTGGAATCCGGAATTTCTGTGTCCCTCTGTCTCCCTTGGAGCCGCCGGTAAATCCCTGCTCGTGCTCCGGGCAGCGGCAGACCCAGACCC
>NW_006482832.1:0-479 GCF_000325575.1 Pteropus alecto | reverse complement strand
CTGTAGGAGGCCTTCGGACAAAGACTCCTTTTCCCTGTGACCTCATCACTGCAGCTCGGGGCATCCCACATCTGCAGGAGCCATTTAACATCACAGTGAGGGACTAAGTTTTGGGGTTTGATTTAGTTTGGCAGCGCAAGGCTGTGTGGTAGAAGGGTGGTTGGCACAAGGCTGGAGGATCTGTAATCTGCTCTGCTATCTACTGGCTGTGTGACTCTGGGCAAGTCACTTCACCTCTCAGGGCCTCAATTTCAATATCTATGAAATGGGAAGGTAATTATCTTACGAGGTTTCTATCTGAATGAAATGAGAGGATGGATGCAAAAGCATTTTGTAAGTGGAGATGTCCTGCACAGAAATATATTAAAAGGTATTTTGCAATAGGTATTATTTTATACAATCATGATTGTTTTCCTCTCCTTTTCTCGGTGTGTTATCCTGCAGACTGATTTGTTTTGTAAAAATTCCTTTTAAAATGG
>NW_006482831.1:0-479 GCF_000325575.1 Pteropus alecto | reverse complement strand
AAAGTCTACAGCTAACAAAACTCATACTCAATGATGGGTAAAAAATGAAAAGCTTTTTCTCTAGGATCAGGAACAGGCAAGTATGCCCATTCTCCCCACTTCTATTCAACCTACTACTGCAAATCCTAGCCAGAGAAATGAAGAAAGAAAAAGATATAGAAGTTAACCAAATCAAAAAGAAGTAAAATTTACTCTGTGTGCAGTTGACATGACTTGAAAACCCTACCGTTTCCACCAAAAAACATTACTAGTAATAGACAAATTCTGTGAAGTCGCAGAATATAAAATCAACAGACAAAATTAGTCACATTTCTAAAGGCAGATAATAAAATATCTGAAAGGGAAATTTTTTTAACATTCTGTTTACAATAACATCAAAAAGAATAAAATACTAAAGAGACTTGTACACTGAAAATTATAAAACATAGGTGAAGGAAATTAAAGAAACCATAGATAAATAGACTGCTCATGTTCAAGAA
>NW_006482830.1:0-479 GCF_000325575.1 Pteropus alecto | reverse complement strand
ATTTTATTAAGTGTTTTAATTATAAATAGATGCTGAATCTTACCAAATGCTTTTTCTGTATTTATTAATATGATTATAAGATTGTTATCCTTTATTTTGTTTATGTGGTATGTCCTCTCTCTTTTTTTCTTAGGGAGTCTAGTCATGAGGTTGTCAATTTTATTGATCTTTTCAAAGAACTAGTTCTTTGTTGCATTAATTTTTTCTATTGTTTTTTGTTGTTCACAATTTCATTTAATTCTGCTATATTTTTTTATTATTTCCTTCTTTCTGCTGACTTGGGGCTTTATTTGTTCTTCTTTATCTAGTTTTTTAAGATGTAATGTTAGGTTGCTTATTTGAGAGTTTTCCTGTTTCTTATTAAGGCTGTAATGATATAAACTTTTTTTCTTATTACTACTTTTGCAGTATCCCAAAAGTTTTTGATATGTCATATTTTCATTCTTGTCTTCTTCTATATATCTCTTGATCTCTCCTTT
>NW_006482829.1:0-480 GCF_000325575.1 Pteropus alecto | reverse complement strand
TCATGTATACACATATATCTACAAACATTACTGTATGTAATCATATGCATGTATAATAAATAGTTATTCTGATCTATTACCACGTGGATCATTTCAGCCTCTTCCTTTATCTGTAAACTGTTTCTCCAACAGTGAGAAACTTGGCTCCTACCATCCCCCACCTTATTATGTCATCATTAAATTCCAGCATACACACATAGCAGTATCATGATTGTTCACGTGTACCAGGATGGGAAATAACTTTATCAACTAGACTACAGCATTTATGTCCAATTTATTTTGTCCTCAGTCTTACAGACTTATTCCTGAAGGACCTAGGTCAGCACCTCCTTCCTGCCACCTTCAGTGAGTTCATTCCATATGCTTGTAACATAAATTGTCTTGTCATAGCCTGCATTCATTCCTTTGACCTAAGTGCTTTTTTTAATTGCATACATTAAGGTTTACTCTTCATGCTGTCAATTCTGTGGGTCTTAAGTG
>NW_006482828.1:0-479 GCF_000325575.1 Pteropus alecto | reverse complement strand
AAAAAAAAGGATAATTGTATGTTGTGCATCTCATGTCTTCAAGTTTTGAGAATTTCACAGTTGATAGACAATTTTTTTTTGATGTATAACAATTTTAGTAGCTTGTAAAGGTATCGCTTTTTACCTAATGATATTGAGTTACCTTAAGAAGGTTCTCTATATGTCAAAATTGTGAAAACTATTATTCGATGTAACATATTGTTGCCAAGGTAACCATCCTAATGAGCAATGAAGTGTGTGATATCAGTGGAACACATCATGTGTAAAATCTCAACTCCATCGGTTCAGAAACAGACATGTCGTTATTTTCATGTTTAAAAATGAAATTTACATTTTCGTCGTGTGCAGGGGTCAGAGACGTCAAGTCTCATTGCTTACCGAAGCATCTGATTTGAATTTTAGGGGTCGTTCGGGTTTGCAGGGTGCTCTGTAAAATCCTCTTCTTTCCACCTCGTGAGTTTCAAACCAATAAAGAGAGA
>NW_006482827.1:0-479 GCF_000325575.1 Pteropus alecto | reverse complement strand
CCCTTTCTTTTTTCTTCATTTTTTCCTTCCTTTCTTTCTCCTTTTTTCCCCCTTCTTTCTCTTTCATTTATATCAGAATAGACTCATGGATTTTATACATTTCCTTCTAGTGCCTAACTTGTCTTATCATCCTCTTGAAAGGATCTTTTTTTAAGATTAAATATATTGGGGTGACATAAGTCAATAAAATTGTTTCCAGTGTACGATATTAAATACATCATCTGCATAGTGCATTGTGCATTCACCGCCCAAAGTTTCGTTTCCTTCTGTCACCATATACTTGACCCCCTTTACCCTCTTCAGCCTCCCCAACACACTTCCCCTTGTTAACCACCACTGTTGTCTGTGTCTGTAAGTTTTTATTTGTGCGTTTCTCTTGTTCGTTTGCTGCTTTCAGTTTCATACCCCTCATGAGTTAAGTCGAACAGTTCTCAACCTTTTTTGTCTGACTTATTTAGCTTACCATGATAATCTCAAGA
>NW_006482826.1:0-479 GCF_000325575.1 Pteropus alecto | reverse complement strand
AGGAGGAGGGAGGAAAGAATATTTACGTATTTGTCTGTTGTTTGTCTCTCCCTCTGGAACTGGGCTCCCGAAAGGGCAGCCGCCAGCCACCTGTGGCTCCTAAATTTAAATTGATTTTTAAAAATCCAGTTCCTCAGCCACACTGGCCACCTCTCAAGTGGTCAATAGCCATATGTGGCTGGTGGCTATTCAACAGTGCAGGACATTCGTACCGTTGAGGGATGTTCTACAGGACAGCGCTGTTCTGGAATATAAACTCCGTAAAGGCAGGAACATGTCACTGGTTTACCCAGGGCCGAGAATAGCACCCAGCCCGGCAGGGCGTCTGCCCCATGGGAACTGCTGCTGCTCCAGAGCGACGAGGTATAGAAATATCTCATCTGGGGGCTCGGTAATGTGCGCGGGTGTTTGTGTGTGTCGGGCTCGTATGAACGGAAGAACTCTGAGGGGAAGGAAGTCCAACTCTTCCATCAGGGGGG
>NW_006482825.1:0-479 GCF_000325575.1 Pteropus alecto | reverse complement strand
AAGGCCCCGTCAGCGTCCGTGTGCTCCGCAAAGCGGGCGCCCCCACCTTGGAAAGGAGGGTTGAGGGGTGCGGGCTGAGCGGGAGGTGGGGGTCGCCGAGCCACGCAGGACCGTGCTGATACACACCAGGGAAGCCTCCTGGCCTCCCTCGACGTGATGGCCTTCTGCTAACCAAGAGCCACTCCGGCGGCCTCTGTGTCGCAAGCTAACTCAGTGAGCAAGTCCAACTGTCGCGTGAGCCGTTGCTTTGTGACAAGGAGTCCCGAGTATGATCAGAGTCAGGACAGACCACAGGCACTGGGCCCCCGCGGGTTCACCTCGGGATACCTGAGGAGGGAGGTCTGTCCGCAGACACCCGAAAATCTCTCACTAAGGGCCTCCGGACCGCCTACGTGTGACGGCGTCCTGCCCGGTGCAGAATTCTGAGCGGGGCGAGCACAGCGCACCATCCCAGAGACGTTCTCCCAAGCTCAGGGCCC
>NW_006482824.1:0-479 GCF_000325575.1 Pteropus alecto | reverse complement strand
TTAACTCAACACTAAGTTTGTGAGAGTGATCACTGTTGTAGCTGTAGTAAATATTTTCACTGATGGATGAAGTTTCATTGTATGAATATGTCATAATTTTCCTTGTGGTGAACATTTGCGTTGTTTCCTGTTTGTTATCATGAACAGTCATGCTGTAAATATTTTTGTTCAGGACTCCTGGTGCTCCTTGCAAAAGTTTCTTTCAGTTGTCCTTATATGTAGGGGTGGAATTGCTGTTTGTAGGGTTTACATCTGGAACTTTTTTAGACAATGCTAGATTGTTTTCTATTGTCCGTTCATGTCGTTTACGTTTCAGCATTCACTTCACTTACACATTTTTTTTCTCTGTCCTTCCTTTAGGGTAACCAGGAGCCACGTTAGTTTAGTTTGCTTTGGCCAGCGCCCTAGTACAACACCAAACTCAAATGGGACTTTAGTATGTGATGCTGTTCCTCTCTGGATCCTCAGCGGGCCTCTCT
>NW_006482823.1:0-479 GCF_000325575.1 Pteropus alecto | reverse complement strand
TCAGAGAGAACAGACATGAGTAATAACAATGGCAACAAAGCCATGACAGCAGCATCCACTGATTGTTTGCCACATAACAGGAACCCTACTTTACGTGCATGATCTTCAAACTCTGCAGGTAGACACTGGTATTTCTTCATTTAAGAGAGGCATAGACTGGTTCTTGGGAATTGAGTGTCTGAGGTCACACAGCTATCAGATGTGTAGGACCCAACCCTAAATTATTCAAACCCTAGGGCCTGAGCTTCTGCCCTAAAATATTTGTATGGCCTTGGGGAATTGCCTTAACATCTCTGAAATCATTTTAATCTTCTGTCAGTTGAAAGTAAGTAACAGGATGTACCTTCAAGGGTTGTGTGAGGATTACACGAGATACTGGATGGAAAGTGCTTAGCACGGAGTGTAGCATAGAGTAAGCTCTTACCAAACATCAGCTATTGTTACTGCCGGTATTATTATTATTATTATTATTATTATTA
>NW_006482822.1:0-479 GCF_000325575.1 Pteropus alecto | reverse complement strand
ACCAAATGTAATAAAAATAAAGTAGGGGCCCAAAACCAGGTCCCAAGACCAGTAGCTGAGTCAGATTTTTATCAGATGGTTTTAATAAAAATGTGGACTTCCTCTTCATCTCCTTCAGCCGCCACTGACTGGTTTGCATTAAGATCACATCCAAGCCCCTCCAGTTACAGACATGAAGGTGCTTTTCTGTTGTTA
This sequence comes from Pteropus alecto, assembly GCF_000325575.1. Lineage (NCBI taxonomy): Eukaryota > Metazoa > Chordata > Mammalia > Chiroptera > Pteropodidae > Pteropus > Pteropus alecto. The sequence goes on along the minus strand of NW_006482822.1, from coordinate 284 downwards.
GCTTATTGGTGTGACATTGCGATCTTTTATTTAGGAAACCCACAATCTGTATACCTAACAAGCATATCCAAAACCGCTCAGATTTTTCTTGCATTCGCAGTAATGCTCTTCCCTGCAGAGGCCTTGGCTTTGGCAATCACCTGCCCAGAGACCTGAATAAATGAATAAGTATGTACTTTAAAGAGAAAGCAATGCTTTGAAGAAAAACTGTAAAGTAAATCACTCTTTGGAAATATTTAGTATCACATATCATAGGTTTGTATATTTCTTTCTTTTTTTTTTTT
>NW_006482821.1:0-479 GCF_000325575.1 Pteropus alecto | reverse complement strand
AACAGGCAGAGCATGCCAGCACATTGTTCAGGAGCAAACAAAGGTTCGTTCTATGACCTCAGACTTATCACCGGAGAGATCAAGGTCATCAACATCTAGACAGCTTCTTGGTACATGTCACAGTTCAAGGTCGACAGCCTCTATGCTTTCCCCTTGCCCGCCCCACCGCAGGAGGAGCTGAGCTCTGAGTCAACTGCAGACAGTCAGGCAAGACCAAGCGGAAAAGGCAGGGTCACTGCTCAGCCTCCGGAAGTGACCTTGGGCCTGGGGTCTCCAATTTAACATTTTGATTCCTTTGGCTCCGTTCTGTATATTATTTTTCAGGGTAGTGCTAAGTAATTGTGTTTTCTTTTGGGAACACAAGTGCCAAGACAGTGGTAACCAATGACTAATCCAGGCTAGCCCAGGATTAGACTGGGTGGCTGGGCCTCCTCTAATCTCCAGCATGCTGAGCCAGGAGAGGCCAGCTCATGTCTGTT
>NW_006482820.1:0-479 GCF_000325575.1 Pteropus alecto | reverse complement strand
TAACCTAAATTGATTTCATCATCAGCTTCTTTTCTCATGGAATAAATTAGTATATAATTGACCAAGGAACAGTTTGTGAAATACTGTTTTGAAAAAAATATACTTAAAGATAAATTACTTCTAGTTTTTCTTTAATTTTACTTTTTCTGGTTAAAGGCTTGACTCTTCTCTAGTTTAAATGGTTAAATTACTGGCATTGTAAAAACTTAGTGGGCAGAGACTATATGTTACTCATATTATCTCCTACTAACTAATAATTGCTAGGCACATAGTGGAAGTTTTATTTGAAAACAATCATCAGGCATTTATTGAGTTGCTATGAGTAAAATAATCAATTTGTAGTAGTTTTCCTAGTATTGAGTAAATATGATGAAGAAAAAAGATTAGACCTCTAATTTTGGTATCTTTCTCCTCTTTTCAAAAGAGAAAACAAATGCATCTGCTCTGATAGAGGACAAAAAAAAAAGAGCTAACGATTA
>NW_006482819.1:0-479 GCF_000325575.1 Pteropus alecto | reverse complement strand
TGTCTATAAGGACATTTCTTATAAGCTCAATGTCGTATTATTTTTTTAAAATAAGAGATATATTTTATGTCATCTAGAAATGTGGGGTGTTCTCACTGATGGGTGGCTCACCCTTTCCTAATACACTGTATTTAGTCCATTCTACAAGAAACAGGAAGTCTGCCCTTCCTTTGCTTTCAAAATAATGTCCCCCGCTTCTTCCGCATTTTTCTCGAAGGGTGCCTCCTTTAGATTTTCCTTTCTGTCATCCTTTGGGAATTTTACCTTCACTAAATCTAGTTGTTTATGCCATTTCCCAAACCTTTGCCACCCAGCTTTCCAATTTCTTAAGTTTTAAACATGTTTTAAGCTCAAGGTTGGCCAGTGGTAAGCAAATCTTCTTTTGTCATGGACTTAAGCATCTTCTCGTCTTATTTGAGAGAAGTTATCATAGTTTCAGTTCTTGAAGGCAAAGGCTGTGCTCTCAATCCGTCTCTCTC
>NW_006482818.1:0-479 GCF_000325575.1 Pteropus alecto | reverse complement strand
CCGCATGCCCTGTGCCCCCGCCTGGTCCCGCGCAGCCCCAGGCTCGCGTCTTACGCGCGGGACCGCACGGTGCGAACGCTCAAGGGCTGTCTGCACGCGCGAGGTCAGCGAGCATCGGGTCTGGCCCCCGAGCCGCCGGGCGGTCGCCCGCGAGCAGGTCTTCAGCTGCCCAGATGTGCACGTTTCCTCGGGTCTGCGTCCCCCAGCCCGAGGTCACCCACGACAGCTGGAGGCTGACCACGCCGGGTCCCCTGCCCCTCAGGCCATGGGGGGTGGGGCGTCTCAGTAAGAGGTGTTCGAGGGCGCGAGGACGGGGTCTGGGCTCACGGCGCGACCTTCATGAGGGTTCAGGCAGCAGGGCCTCCGTGCGGTCGGGGGCAGAGGCAGTTTCCAGGTCTGGTCTGCGAACAAGTCCGCAGAACCGGGAGGGTGCAGCGGCCAGGACGCGGAGTCTGCTTGCCGCAGGGACACTGTCGGCG
>NW_006482817.1:0-479 GCF_000325575.1 Pteropus alecto | reverse complement strand
TCAATAATACTGTGATAACTATGTATGGTGTCAGGTGGGTTCTAGACTTATTGGGGGAAATCCCTTTGTAAGTTATATACATATCTAACCTTTAGGCTGTCCAGCTGAAACTAATATACTGAATGTCATCTCTAATTGAAAAAAATTTTAAGGGAACTGACATGGTACACTGAGATTCTCAGATATTGCAGCAGCAGGGACTAAGAATCCTTAGTTCTCTTAGGCCTAAAGAAGCAGGGGAAAAACAAACTCTATAGGGGCCTGGTTAGAGCTAGGCTTTTTCATGAGAGACCAGGTAGCTGTAGACAAGGAAGGATACAGCCAGAACAGCCAGCCCAGCACAGTCAGAACATAAAAGGTCCCTTCCCTCTCTCCTGTGCCCTCCTTGGTCTCCTGTTAGGGCCTTCATTGGCCCAAACAATAGAATGCAGGCAAGGGGACACAGAAGATACTTTCTGAAGGGGTCAGTCTTTGGGGCA
>NW_006482816.1:0-479 GCF_000325575.1 Pteropus alecto | reverse complement strand
AAGAAAGAAAGAAAGAAAGAAAGAAAATAATCCAAACAATAATCTCTTTACAAATTTAAATCTAAAGATGACGAAACTCAAAGAAATTATAGTCTGAAATCAGATTCTATTGCTCTTGGTAATTAAAGTCCAAAGTAACTAATGTCCTCCTGACCTCTTCTCTAAGAGCTGGGTTGATGAGTTTTAATAGTCTTGGCAGAGGAAGGAATTCTGCCAGTGCTTGCAGACTGAGCTCTCTCTCACTGGAGTCAGTGTGGTCCTGCAAAAAATATACCATTCTATGCTGTGTTGCTCATTGATATAATGGGTTAAAATTTTCAAAAAATAATATTTTCACTAGTGGGCCACACCTACTACATTTAGAAGAGAAGACAAACCTCAACCCCTAAAACAACCATATCAGAAAAAATTACACCCCCAGAATATCATCAAAGGCTTAGTATGTCAACAAAGACCATGATCCAAAATGCAGTGTTTAA
>NW_006482815.1:0-479 GCF_000325575.1 Pteropus alecto | reverse complement strand
AAGCCCAAGAGAATGAAAGTGACTTCACCGCTCTGGTTTTCATGGTCCCTGTGGACAAAATAGGAAGTTGATTCAGAGAATTAAAAACCAAAATTTGAAATAGGTAGGAGAAGAGATGTTCAGAGGCTCAATGAGTTTATTTCTAGAGCATTACTGAAAAGCTAGACTTTCAGTGTTGCATTACATACAAAGTTATTATTTACTCACATAACAATTACACAGTAAACAAGGATTTCGTGGAGTCAAGTAACCAAAAACAAAGTTAATACAAGAAGAACAGAAACAGAGTAGACCATGCTTTATTTCAAATAATATTGTATAAGCAGCTGACTTCATGGCCAACTCTAACTCTCTGCATGAATTTGAGCTTAGTAAAAATAGTTACATGGAAGGAAATACATATCATGAGCTTCTTCAGTTTCTTACCTGACTCACCTCTTAAGCTACAAGACAATTAACTTAAAACTGTTTTTTTTTTT
>NW_006482814.1:0-478 GCF_000325575.1 Pteropus alecto | reverse complement strand
TTAGTGATTTCAGGATCTTAACTATTATCCTATTACAGTATTTTAGAAATCCTCTTCATTTTGAAAAAGTCCTTCTAAACTTCAATTTATAGCATCTCTGCTTCTTTGCATTTCCCAAGAGGCATATTGTACCTTTTGCATGGAGAATAAAATCTGGGTTGATAACTAGCTACATTCTAAGTTGTTCCTTATTATGTAATAGTTTCAGTTTGGTATACTTTAGAGTTCTGTAATAAGAAGGCTGGGCGTACCTTGCTGGCATCAGTAGTTCACATCCTAAACTACACTTCTACCTGCACAAGGACAGATTCCTAATTGCTCTCTTTATGATGTTTGACTCTTTTGTCCTCTCAAGAGGCACCTTTGTAGAACAAACATGCTCCTGTGAATTTTCCTGATGATGTTTATTTTGTTTTTGCAAACACAAAGGCAAAACAAAACAAAAACAAAATCGCCACTCCGGAGATAAGAACTTGAC
>NW_006482813.1:0-479 GCF_000325575.1 Pteropus alecto | reverse complement strand
AATGGGAGAAAGAAGAGAATGGCCTTTAGAATTCTATTCCCGGTGAAAAGTATCTTTCATAATCGAAGAGAGTTTTATAAACAAAATTGATAGAGTGTGACACTATTAGGTCTGCATTAAAAGCAAAACTAAAAGTAGTTCCTTTAGGCAGAAGGAAAATGATCCAAATAGAAACATGGACATGTAGGAGGGAAAGAAGAACACCAGAGAAGTTAAATATGTGGATATAAAGGAATATTGATGCACTAAAGACAGAAAGACGCCAATGGCGTTGAGCTGAGGTGTTCTCATATTCTAGCAGTATCTACAACAGTTATCTGAGATGGTCATACTCCACTACATGTGTTTTTTATCCCTGCTGCTGCGACATCAGGCTTTATTCTCTCAGAATGGAGTCAAACCTGCCTCCTTTATCTGGCTATTGTCTGGATGCTATGATTTCAAGCAATTTGCTCAATTAAGCCTATTCCAGCTCAGCC
>NW_006482812.1:0-479 GCF_000325575.1 Pteropus alecto | reverse complement strand
TTTATATTATATATAAATGGTGTTTTATATATATATATATTTAAACCCTGAAAGAAAATCCACACTTGTGAAATATTACTGACATACCAGGCCACGGATACATAAAAAATCTGTGATTCTGGCTCTTTGGTTTGAAAAAGAGTTAATATAAGGCATAGGAGGAGCTGCCATTATGTTAACTGAAAGATCAACTCTTTTGCAACAGTATTAAATGGTTATTTGAAAAAGATTATATATTCCTTATGATCCCCATCCCTGTGACCTGTCAACTACTAATTTGTACTTCTTTGTGTGGAGATAAAAAAAATAATAACTTGGCTAAGTTCCACTTTTTAATCTGTAAAACAAAAATAATATTCTAATTTTCAGGGCTACTGTGAAGATTAAAATGAGATAGCATGCATATGGTAGCTATTCTACTTTTTCCCAAAAGTAGTTTCTAGTCAAATAAGATACACCATAAAAGAACATTAATATAT
>NW_006482811.1:0-479 GCF_000325575.1 Pteropus alecto | reverse complement strand
GGCTGAGACGGAGGGCTGCGGGAGTCACAGACGTTCCTGTGTGTGTGGCCCGTGTGGACTTACTCACTGACAGACTCATGTGCTCCGGGCTCCAGCACTGAGGCGGCCGCTCAAGTCGTGCCAGGGATACACGGGGAGGAACTGGATTGTCTGGCTTCAGTGTGAGGGCTGGAGGGGTGACTTTACCCCAAACAGAAGTGCTGGCAGAGTCCACTGCTCCTTAGCTGAGCCCTCCCGGAGTGCAGACGCTGGCGGCCGCCACACCTGAGTCTCCATCGACCTGGTTCACACAGGTCACTCCACCCTGGCGATTCCGAGACCCTGCATCTCTCCCCTTGGGGGCCTACCCAAGCCATCCCCAGTGGTTTTTTCCATACAAACAGCCTATCTTGGCTCAAGGCTCACAAAATCCAAAGCAGCAGCATCTGGCCTCAGCGTGCCCCATCCTTCTTGCTAATCAGCTCCAAGCCTGGCACTAG
>NW_006482810.1:0-478 GCF_000325575.1 Pteropus alecto | reverse complement strand
TGGTACCAGTCCACAGCCTGGGGGTTGGGGACCCTGGGTTTACAGGATAGAAATGATCCAATTTGTTTCTTCACAATGAAGGCCATAACACCTGACTGCCTTTTTATCTGCCCTTCCCTTTTTACCTGCCCTTACCATTTTGGGAAAATTCAGCCTCAACTCACATCTCATGATTACAGCATCACCCCGTTCCCAATAGTCCACCATTTCAAAAAGGTAACGTCAATACTGAGACTTCCTAGGAATGAGACTTCCTAGCGCTGTGAGACGACACTATCTGACCAAAAGGTTGGTCAGCATCCTTCAAACTGATTTATGGCCAAAGGGAGAAAGTGTGGACAAAAAAGCAGAGCCACAAAATGCAACCTCACAGGGTGATTTTGATCATAAATTCTTAACTGGGCAGGTCCTGGTGAGCAGTCATGCCCTGGGCATGTCACTTATTTAGTAAAAGGTTTATCTTTGCCTTAAGCCAGCC
>NW_006482809.1:0-479 GCF_000325575.1 Pteropus alecto | reverse complement strand
AGATAGATAGATAGATAGATATAGACAGACAGATATAATATGTATTTAGATAGATAGACAATATATAGCTATATTATATATATACATGTTTCTATATTCTGCTCCCAAATCTTTCTGTGTGTAGTTATTTATATTTCCAAGGATACTGCTGTCTTAAAGATATGTTATCTTGTTCTACATCACAAAAGGAATTTTATGGATTATCAGTGCATATTTCAAAACCAAAATCTTACTCCTAATCCTGACACACGGCAAGGAACGTGTGATCTGTGTCGTTCACGACTTAAATTCTGAATGTACATAAACTTTCTGTTGAAAAGAACACTGTTTGAAAATGCAAAAAAAGACAAGCTACACATTCGGCGATATTAGGAACATAGTTTAACAGGTCTTTCTAACTAGAAAGTGAGGAATCCACCTCAGAGCTCACTCGTGGGGAGGGTCGCGGCTGGACGTGGCCCTGGAGCGTGCTCTGGCTT
>NW_006482808.1:0-479 GCF_000325575.1 Pteropus alecto | reverse complement strand
CATAGTCTGCCACAATTCCTTCATTGGCTTGAAGGGTGAAAGTGGATCAAGGAATTTCTCATCAGCAACAGCTAAGGTAAACAAAAGCTGAAAATTAGCAAAAAGCAAGCAAAAACAATAGCATGCACCAATAAAGAGAAGACGAGGGAGTTTAATTGGAGGATCAAAGCCTATTTTAAAACAAAGGTATTCTAAAATAAGAAACTTTTTGATTACCTATAATACCCAATATAGGATTACGGTTTGAATCTTAATTTTTCCCGCTATTGTGTGATCCTGAGAAATTCACTTAACTTTTCCTCTGAGCCCCAGCATTCTTAAATTTAATACTTCTAGAGTTAATGTGAGTGTTAAACAAACTAAAACATCATAAAAACAATTAAAAGAGTTTCACAGAGGTCGGGCTTAAATCAGGCAACTTATCTTAGTTTATTTTATATCAACATATATATGAGAATAGCAAACTCTTCCACCTCTCA
>NW_006482807.1:0-479 GCF_000325575.1 Pteropus alecto | reverse complement strand
TTTGCTAGGCAGTGCCAGGAACCTGTCTTTTTTGAATCAGAGAATTGTCTCATTCTTGTAGTGACACTGCTGGCACCCTACCTGCCCCAGATTTTTCTTCTGAAGATTGACAACTCTGGGGAAATCACATCCTCTTTGTTAGCTCAGCTCTGTTGAATGTGAGATGGAGGTAAGGGGTGTGTATACTGAGAAGGGAGAGAGGAGGAGAAAGTCACAGGTTGTATATTCCCCCTGCTGGAGTTTGTTCCATCTTAGGATCTATAACGAACCTCTGTTTGTCTTTTCTAGGACTATTCCTTTTCCAGTGTTTGCGTGGAGACACCCCTCCTGCTGGTGGTGAATGAGAAGCCTCAGGGCTCCAGCAGTCAGGCTGCTGCTACAGTGGCATCTCGGCCACAGTGTGAATGACCTTACTTAACCTGCATGCTAAAGAGGGAGTGGAGGCGAGGAGATAAGCTCAAGGGGCATCCATCAGCTGG
>NW_006482806.1:0-478 GCF_000325575.1 Pteropus alecto | reverse complement strand
AAAATGAGAGTCACATAAAATAGTTGTTCTGGTTGTTGCCCTTTTTTAACAGGATTAGTATCGACGTGTGTACACCATTTTACATTCTACATTTTCCACTTAATAGTACATGATACAAACTGCTCCGTGCCACTCCAAGCAGTCCTCTAAAACATGATGCTTTCTCACAGCTGAATAGCATTGCATCCCATGAATATATCATGTTTTATATTACCTCCCCTATTGTTGACTTTGGATTGTCAGAGCATTTTTGGAAGAGGGTCTCGGAATATGTCCACCTCCACCTCTTTCTCACGCTGACCCAGTGCCCTGAGACACGGTCTCAGAAGCAAAGTCCTCGACCCGGAACACTGAGGGCCTTGAACATTTTGTCAAATCTTTCTCTGCCACATCCTGGGGGTCCAGGTCCTTCTTTCCCCATAACTACTCTGATGGGGAGATTTTATGCAAATCCCATTGAATTTCCTTTGTCAACCGC
>NW_006482805.1:0-478 GCF_000325575.1 Pteropus alecto | reverse complement strand
AAAAAAAAAATTCAACTCAATTGTATTTGGTTAGATGTTCACCATCTCCTTGTCTTTTCATAACCTAATTCTTCTGTCTGCTTTATTATATTATAGAAAGAAATTATATCTTCCTGTCTGCAACTTACTAAGCTTGGCAGCTAACAATAATAAGTATGACTTATCAATAAGAGTGTCTTGATGTAATCTTGTTAATGTTAATAGACATTTACTTAAATATTTTCAATTCATCATGAATATACAACCTGTTATTTATTATTTTAAAATAATGAATCTGTTCATTAAAATCCAATCTTAATGTAAATACTAAAATTCTTAAAAATTTTATAAACATTAAGAAAGAAATGTTGTGCCCTTGTCACTAGATATAAAATAAAGATTAACAAAATGTTACTAATAATGATTAAATGGCAATGTACTCATCCCTTAAAATAATTAATAGGAAAAAAATTTTGTTTAAGAAATTAAGAAACACCAT
>NW_006482804.1:0-478 GCF_000325575.1 Pteropus alecto | reverse complement strand
GGCAAAAACTTAAAATATAACTTTAGTTTAGTATAATTCTAACCCTAATCCTAACACTAACCCTACTCCTAAGCCCTTACAATACCCTAACAATAAGCCTAACACGTTAGCCTAACCCAAAACCTAATCCTAACACAAACCCCTAACTCTAATCCTAACCCTAAGCCCTAAGCATAACCCTAATATTTATTTAATGCTAACCATAAACTAACCATAAAACTAACAATACCATAACCCTAAACGTAACCATAACTCAAAAGTTAACACTAACCCTAAACATAATCCTAATTCTAAATGTAGCCCTAACTATAAACCTAAGCCTAACACTAATCCTAACCTTAACCCATAACCCTAATCGAACTCTATCCATAACACTACCCTAAGCCTAACCCTATCTTAACCCTAATGCTAACACTAACCCTTAACCTAAACCTATCCTTAACGCTAATTCTAACCTTAATTCTAACCCTAACACTAA
>NW_006482803.1:0-479 GCF_000325575.1 Pteropus alecto | reverse complement strand
TGAAACTCTGTACCCAGTGAACAATAACTCCTCATCCTGCTCCTTCCAGGATGTGGCAACCACCATTCTACTTTCCATCCCTACGAATTGGACTATTCTAGATGCCTCATACCAGTGGGATCATACAGGATTGGTCTTTTTGCGATTGGATTATTTCTTCACATTTTATCTGTGTTGTAGCCTGTGCCAGAACTTCATTCCTTTTGAAGGCTGGATAACATTCCCTTGCATGTATATGCTACATTTTTTTTAGCTGTTCATCTGTGTATGGACATTTAGTTCCTTCCACCTCTTGTCTACTGTGAACGATGCTGCAAACATCTCTTTGAGGCAAACTCATTTTGCACAGGAGCGCGGAGAGGCTCTGGGAGGGGAGATGACCTGCCCGAGGAAGCTTTCTCTCCCAGTCTCCCAGACCGCAGAGGCGGGGCTCCTTCTGCCTCATCTCCCTGCTTTCCTTCATGATCCACCTCCCCTCC
>NW_006482802.1:0-478 GCF_000325575.1 Pteropus alecto | reverse complement strand
ACACACACACACACACACACACATCAGGGCATTCCTCATCTTATGATTGGATATGCAAAGATAATGAATATCAGTGACCATGGTTTAGTTTTTACTTTGTAAGGAAGAAACCATGTGAATAGTGGAAAAAACCTCAAAACAGTAAAAAATAAATGCAGCGAGTCTATGGTATAAATACATAGCGGTTAGAGTATTCCATATAGAAATTGGGAGGTGTTTTTTAAATTGAACTCAAATTCCTAGCAGATTGTCTTGTTGGATTAATAAATATGGATACCCCCTGCTGAAGAGAATACGTTTTCATAAAATAATAATTACAAGTTAATAAATAAAAATGAAAGAAAAGGAGGAAGGAAAGGAGAAAATAAGTTAAAATTGTTTTCGATAGAAACATACGTTTGCACTGAAAATGAGATCTGTTGGTAGCAGGGCTAAATGTGAATTTAGGAGAGACCCTCTTCTCTGCCTTGGTTCTTGT
>NW_006482801.1:0-478 GCF_000325575.1 Pteropus alecto | reverse complement strand
TCTATGACACACTCACGAAATACGAGTGTAGAGAGAAAAGTGGGCAGAATAACAGCACATCCAATCAACAGGACGAGACCACGCGACGTGGCACACTCACCGCTTCCTCGTGGGTGGCGTTCTCCATGCTGATGCCGTTCACCTGGACGGATGACAAATCGAGAGCTGGTCACCGTGCGTTCACTACACAGGGGACCGGGCGGAGGGCCGGGCGGACACACTGACCTGCAGGACGGCGTCGCCCACGAACAGCATCCCTGTCTGGTCAGCTGCAGGGCACAAAAGTGCAAAGTGTCAACAGACGGTCGGTGCCATCGCGCTCGTCACGACGGTCATTCACGCTGCTTCCGCAATAACCGAATGGCCCTGTGTGTCTGTGAGTGTGCAGCGTGCATGTGGGCAAATATCAGTGTGCTTGTGTCTGTGTGTGCACTCGTGAATGTGTGAGAATGTGATCCCATGTGTAAATGTGTGTGAG
>NW_006482800.1:0-478 GCF_000325575.1 Pteropus alecto | reverse complement strand
GGGTAATGGTTAGGGTTAGGGTTAGGTTTAGGTTTCGTGTTAGACTTAGGGTTAGGGTTCTTGTTAGGTTTCGAGTCAGGGGATAAGTTTAGGGTTATTGCTATTGTAAATTTTAGGGTTAGTGATAGGATTAGGTTTAGGATAATAGTTTAGATTTAGGATTAGTGTTACTGTTAGTGTTAAGTTTATTGTCCGGGTCAAGGTTCGGTTTAGGTTCGGGTAAGAGTTGAGAGTTAGAATTATCGTTAGGGTTAGGGTTAGGGTTAAGGATTAGAGTTACGATTAGCGTTAGGGTTAGGGTTAGGCTTAGCCTTACATTAAATTAGGGTTAGGGTAGGGATAGGGTTACTGTAAGGGTTAAAATAGGTTTCGGGTTAGGGTAAGAGTTTAGAGGTAGGATTATTGTTAGAGTTATGGTTATGGTTAAGGTTACATTAAGGTTTGTGTTAGGGTTAGGGTTAGAGTTAGGGTTAGGGTT
>NW_006482799.1:0-478 GCF_000325575.1 Pteropus alecto | reverse complement strand
GTCTCCTCTCCTATAAGTTCAGCTGGAACTTCAGGAATTCTTTAATCACTGAAACCTAGTTTTCCATCAGAGGTTGGCAAACTACGGTTCATTATGCAAAATCCAACAATCTACGTGTTTTCCTATTCGCCCTGAGCTAAGAACATTTGCAATCAATGTGATATTAGGAAAATTAATTTATAACCCGTTTAAATAATAAGTGAAAAATTATAATTCCTATAAAAATTTAATATTTTCAAGCAGAAAATGTTAAACTCAATATCGTATGTGGAATTTCATCAAAACATGTAAATATGTTTTTTCTATGAGCTTAGGACCTATGTAGTATCTTTAATTTTACCTCCTGGCCTCCAAGACCTTAAATATTTCCTCTCTGGCCCTTTAGAGGAAATGGTTACCAGCCCTCTTTTCTATACCATGACCTTTCCTCTGATTGCAGATTACTATAGTAGTTGGTGTTGCACTATCACCAAATTTA
>NW_006482798.1:0-478 GCF_000325575.1 Pteropus alecto | reverse complement strand
GAAGAAAGATTCTTCAAATACCCAGAGTGGGGAGGACAGGTCACTTGAAACAAATCTTGTTCTGGGAAGTGTCACTTGGCTGCCTCAGCTTACTTATGTAAATTTAAGTCAACTAGACTACTTTCAGGGTTTCTTTCAGTTCGAAGGAAGTTGGTCACCTCGTCTTATGATGTGGATATAAGAAGACCTTACTGAATTTTGAGTAGCTGATGAAAATGCCTTAGTCCTGAAAAGGAAAGACAGGCAGTGACTAGGTGCTGCATGTAGGGTCACACTGACCCTGTCACAGTGCATACGGTTACTGGCCCCAGCTTGTCCTTGGGCTGTGACTGAGAGTAACCTCTGAACCCAAGCAAGAGTTCCACTACAGCTCTGCAGAATCTAAAACTGGTATCACTGTCGGGGAGAAGCCCATGGAACTGTACCTGCTTTTGTCTAAGCTAAACTGAGAAAGATACAAGGAGAAAGCAGCTTTAGT
>NW_006482797.1:0-478 GCF_000325575.1 Pteropus alecto | reverse complement strand
TGCTGGGATTTATCTTCCTGAAATAGCCAATGACTCAGCTTTCTCACAGGTAATAGCAGAATTCGTTAGCCTTTCAAAATTCAAACAGGTTATCTCTAAGGACACTGTTTCCTAATTAAAAATATGCCTCTTTCTGACTTCATTCTAGAGAACTGGGACCTTCCACAAGTTTCCATAAGCAATGCAAGATATCAGTGCAAAGGGAATTATAACAAGAAAACATCTAGAGGACCAGATATCAATTAAGATACACTCCAACCTAGGTAGAAATATGAGTTTTCAGAAATCTCTCTGGTACTTCTATCAGAATAACCATTGTTTCATTTATATGTGAAGACACAGCTTCTGGCATTTTATAACATTACTGTATTAAAGCAAAGAAAATATGTGGTTATCATAGATTAGTTTATTGGAATATGTAAAACAAACTCAAATGAAGTAAGCGTTTCTGGACAGTTTTCTCCCCTAGAGCAATCTC
>NW_006482796.1:0-478 GCF_000325575.1 Pteropus alecto | reverse complement strand
TTCACATCCTCTAAAGGTTCGTTCTTTGTGCTGGTCTTTTCCCTTTAACTAGGTGGAGGGCACCCCAAGGCAGGAAACATAGAACTTAGGTGTCTTTGATGCCAACACATGGCCTGGCCGGGGGTGGGTGCTTCGGATGCTATTTGACGACATAACCACCAGATGGCAGCATAGCTCTTTCCTGGAGGCCAAGTCTAAGACACTAGGTCTGTCCAATACTGTAGCCACGAGCCATATAATGGCTATTGAGTACTTGAACTGCGGCTAGTCCCAACTGAGATTGTTTCACATGTAAAATACACATGGGATTTGAAGTCTTAGTACAAAAAAAACCACAAAGTATTTCATTAACAATGTTTTTATGTCAGTTACATGTTGAAAAAACATTTAGATTCATTGGGATAGGTAAATTTTCTCACCTGTTTTTACTCTTTTCAATGTGCCTACTAGAAAATTTAAAATTACATATGTGGTTCAC
>NW_006482795.1:0-478 GCF_000325575.1 Pteropus alecto | reverse complement strand
AACACACAATGCATATCATTAGAGTCAGTCTAGTTTTACTGACCAGGGGAAAAGGGTGTCACAATTGTTAAAAATAAAAAAAAGAAAAAAAAGAAAAACAGACAAACAAACAAAAGACAAAAAAACAGAGCTGAACAGTAGTCGAAGTGTTAAAAATAAATTTTACTCAGAAACTATTTCAATAGGGTAAAAATACACCTCAGTATAGAATTAGCATCAATTTCAAATACAAGGACAGTTGGTATTTATCCAAGGAGCAGTGGAGTCATTAGATTAAAAATTACTAACTCAAAATATGAGGGGTGATGTTTAATTCTGGTTAAACTGCCTTGACAGAATTCTTTCTGAAGGCAGGCCGAGTAATGAGGAATTTCATCAGATATGGATGGGGATTAGATATCAAGGATAGAAGATTTCTCACTAAACTGATAGCAGGATTCTTGCTAAAACTGAGTGATGCAAGATATGGTGGCCTAAC
>NW_006482794.1:0-478 GCF_000325575.1 Pteropus alecto | reverse complement strand
CCCGCCACCTCTCTTTTTCCTCATCGCCCCTCTGCCCTCCCTCCCCGGCTCCTTGCTGTGTGGACGGTGACACAGCACAGGTCTGCTGAGGCCCTGCCTTCTTGGATCCTGTGGCTGTTTTCCGGTGCCTCAGCCCGATCCCCAACTCCAGGCTTGCCCCACGCCACAGCAGATGGCCCCGAGGCAGAAGCACGTGGGATGGTGACAGTGTGTGTTCATCCCCTCCTTAGACCGGGCATGGGATTGCTGGCTCCTGCTTGAAACAGTCTTTTCACGCCCAGTCATACGCGTGTGTCTCACATTCACAGCCACTCTGTCCCATGGTGCCGGTTCCATGTCCCCTTCCTCTGACCTGCACACCCCTGATAGCTGGATTTCTGTCCCTTCAGCCCCCACCTGCTCCCCACTCCGAGGATGGGGAAGTTGAGAGAGATCAGTCAGTCGTACTTGTCACATTGAAGAATTTCTTCTAAAAAAA
>NW_006482793.1:0-478 GCF_000325575.1 Pteropus alecto | reverse complement strand
GTTGTGGCAAGATAGTTTCAACCTCCACTGGTCTGGATCTTTTCAGTGAATACAAGACATGCTCAAATACAGCCCATCTTAGACATTTAATGCAAACACTCACTTCATCACACTGTCCTCCACACCTAATGCTCTATTTCCTGCTCCCCAACTAGCAAAACGCTTCAGATGTGTTTTCACTTTACCGAAACCATTTTACGCGTCTCACTCATTCTACAGGATCACCAAACTGGACTCCCATGCCCATCACCTAATTATCAACTATGGTCTCTGTAAGGCAGATTCAAACAGGCACATGGTTAGTAACATATTAACATAAATAGATTAATTACAAATTAGTTACTTATCAAAGAGTACAAAATGACCTGTCTTTGAGTTGGGCTGATTAAGGTCACAGACAAAGGTAAGAGTTCTCTCTGATCTTTTTCTGAAGTACCTCCTGTGCTCTCAGACTCACCTAGATGGGGTCTCTTAGAGG
>NW_006482792.1:0-478 GCF_000325575.1 Pteropus alecto | reverse complement strand
CCAGGTCCTAAGTTGGCGAGTCCCCCTGGGAGCACACGTGGAGCCACAGCTCAGGGCTCGCTGCTCCTGCAGCACAGACTTGCTCCCTTACTGCAGAGACCTAGAGTCGCAGATAGCTCAGGACCACGCAAGCAGATGCAAATCTCCCAGCCCCCCACGGGTTGAAAAGCCGAGCTCTGCACATGGAGCAGTGACTCCTGGGCCTCAACATGGACACGCTGTGTTCCACTGTCCTGCTGCTGACTGTCCCTCACTGTGAGTACTCTGGTCAAGGATGCCCTCAGGGACGAAGACTCCTGTTCTTGTTCTGAAGTGGCTTCACCTTTCTTGTGCTTCCTCCACAGGGGTTCTGTCCCAGGTCACCCTGAAGGAGTCTGGTCCTGGGCTGATGAGACCCACTCAGACCCTGACGCTGACCTGCTCCTTCTCTGGCTTCTCACTGAGCACTACCAGTATGGGTGTCGGCTGGGTCCGTCAG
>NW_006482791.1:0-478 GCF_000325575.1 Pteropus alecto | reverse complement strand
TCCTTTCTCCCCACCACTTAAATTTTTATTGAGCACCTACTATGTGCTTGGCACTGCTGTAGGCACAGGGATACAGTAATGAACAAAGCAGATCCAACCCCTTGCCTTGTGGCGCCCACGGCCATTAAACAAATAATAGGAGCACTTATTTAATTACAGTGCTGAAAAGTGGTTCAAAGGGGATGCTATAAAATCGTGAAACAGGTGTGGGAAGGTGAGAGATCTCCCTCTCCCCCTCCCCTCCCTCTCTCATCTGCATCCTCACCCCCATTATCCTGCTCAGCCATAGGACCTAACAGTACCTTTTTATGTATTGAGTTAGCATAAGTCTACACACAGGGCCATTCATAGTTCATTACCCACAGCTCTCTTGGAGTTCATTGTCATGTGTTAGCTGCTCCGGGCCACCCTGTGAGGAAGTGAGAGTTTCTCAGCTCTGCCCCAGGAGAAGTGGGGGTGTGTGTCGGGGGTGGGGTGG
>NW_006482790.1:0-477 GCF_000325575.1 Pteropus alecto | reverse complement strand
GCGAGAGAGGTGTGTATCCGCGAACTGGGCCCGAGGGAAGGGTGCTCCCAGGGGAGGGTGAAACGCTCCAGTCGAGTGGATAAGAGCCTGTGCTCGGGAATCAGACACACTGTGCCAAAGCCCTAATCCACCGTTTCCTGGGTGACTCTGGGACACGTGAGGAATGCAGCAATCGTGATGGAAAGGGTTAGCACAGGCCCAGCATATATAGCAGACGCCAGTGAATGTCAGAGTTAACACCGGGTGATAACGGAGAGTGCTCCATTCTGACACTGCGCCAAACCCGAGCGGTGGCAATGCCCGGCAGAGTAGCCCAGAGACGTGGACTTTTCCACTTGACGTGATACATGTCCTTATTTTGGTTTCCCATTATGTAAGACTCAGCTTTTAATTTTTCCATTTTAATAGTCTCCAATCACCTATCACTCATTCCTAATTTCTTTCTTCCAGGCGCCTCTTCCAAAGGGGAAAAAAAAA
>NW_006482789.1:0-478 GCF_000325575.1 Pteropus alecto | reverse complement strand
TTTGTCAGTGGAAGGTCATTCTCACCTTATAGAAGTTTTCCACATTCCTTTGCTTGGGTCATCTTAAAAGCTAAGAATATCCTTTCTCCATCTTCAAGGCCAGCTGGGTCCCACCAGCACTTTGAATCTCCTCTCCTTCTTTTACCATATATCTCTGACCCAACCAGAAAAGGTTTTTGGATTTTATGGACTCAAGTAATTGTATTGGACTCAGCAGGACAGTCCATGGCAATCTCCCCATCTTAATAGTAAACTGATCAACAACCTTAATTATATCTGTAAACTTAATTCTCTTTTGCTATGTAATATGACATATTCACATATTCTAGAGATTAGGACATGGACACCTTCAAGAGGTCATATTCTTCCTACCAACAAATTAGATGCAAAATTCAAGATCTCCCTATCCCAAGATCCCCAAAGCTCTTCTCTCACTATAGCATCAACTGAAAGTCAAAAACAAACAAACAAACAAACA
>NW_006482788.1:0-478 GCF_000325575.1 Pteropus alecto | reverse complement strand
CTCTTGCCGTGTGTTCTCCGTTCCTGCCTCTTCCCACAGGACACGCGTCAGCCGCGGCCACTCAGCTCCCCCGCCACAGGGTCCCAGAGGAGGAACGGGCCGTGATCCGAGATGGAGCCCGTTTCCGGGCATCACACGCTTTGCTGGCTCCAATGTGCTATGGGGATAGAATGAAAATTCCTGACCCGCTTCCTCCAGGAGCACAGACAGGGTGCGTCAGGGATGCCCGATGACCGCGCCTCCGCTGAGAGGACGGAAGGGCCAGGGTCCCC
This sequence comes from Pteropus alecto, assembly GCF_000325575.1. Classification (NCBI taxonomy): domain Eukaryota; kingdom Metazoa; phylum Chordata; class Mammalia; order Chiroptera; family Pteropodidae; genus Pteropus; species Pteropus alecto. The sequence goes on along the minus strand of NW_006482788.1, from coordinate 206 downwards.
GCTGCAGGTCCAGGCGGCACCGCCGGGGACCCCTGGAGTGGATTTCTGTGCGGCAGCCGGGACACGACCTCCCCGTGCACAGCCTCCTCTCCCCTCCGCCCTCCGCCCGGGGCTGCCCGAAACAGAGTCGCTCCCCGTTCCTCCTGCCCCGAGGACGAGAAGGGACGAAGAACCAGAATGAACTTTTGAAGAGTGTTTCCAGAACA
>NW_006482787.1:0-480 GCF_000325575.1 Pteropus alecto | reverse complement strand
ACTTCTAAGCCTCAATGTCCTCATATTGAACATCAGGATACTGACATCTTCTTCAAATGGTGTTGTCCAGAACAAATGAGAGAGTGCACTTTAACAACTAATAGGTGCATGATAAATCTAAGCTTCCCCAGTTAGATGTCCATACTAAAAATCAAAGCACCCAGTTAGATGTCCACTTGCTACCCCTTAACCTGTACTTTGGCTACATCCCTGTCTCTGCCCTTCTGATGGGCTTGCATTCCTGGCCAGCATCTCCAAGCCCATTACTGCCAGAATTAGACCTCTGAATATCTACCCAAGTCCTTTGCTTGTGCCTAGAACTCTTTGCCTGTTTACTAATTGTTAGATATGCCTTCAAAAGCCCCATTATAGATAAAATATATAGATATAGATCAATATATATATGAAATTCCTATTCTTACCTAAGTGCAGTTTGTCTTTTCCTCACCTAGCCAGCGGTCACTTCAAACAAGTCTTGGA
>NW_006482786.1:0-477 GCF_000325575.1 Pteropus alecto | reverse complement strand
GTCGTACATGAAAGATGTAGAGGTCCTAGAGACTGGGAACTGATAGACGAGTTCACATACATAGCAAGCTGTTTTCCCTGGAAATTACATCTTCACTGGACAATGAGGAGGTAAAGCTTCATCAGTGTAGCTCATTGTTGCATTCTTCAAGTTCTTTCCCGTTTGAAATTATTTTTATATCCAGGATGCCTTTGTGATTAAATGAATTATAGCCGAGAATAACCTTTGGGGATCAGAGTTTCCTCTCTATTTTGTAGACATGGTGCTGTGAAGTATTCTGATGCTGGCTTGATATTTTCTCCCTTATAAAATATTTGCTTTCCTTCCAGATACCTGAGTAGATTTCTTTGATGTTGAATTTCAATAATTTAATGAGAATATATTCTCGATTATGGTGAATCGAACTTTTCCAAAATCTTGCTGTTTCTCAGATTCAATTTTTGCTTCATTTTGGGGAAACGTTTTTGTTATTTTTTT
>NW_006482785.1:0-478 GCF_000325575.1 Pteropus alecto | reverse complement strand
CACACACACACACACACACACACACACACATTCGTCTCTATATAACACACACACATGTACACAAAAATATTGACATGAAAAATACTAATCAGTTGTGTGTCCTAATGGAATTGGTTATATTATGACAGGTGTCTGTTCTATACACAAGCTCGTTCTAATGTGAAATTTTACGAATGCACCGTTCTCCAAAAAGCGATCTCTCCGCATATATTCCGACGCGCTCCCACATGGACACACGTAGAGGACGCGATGCCACAGCTTCGGAGACATCCGTGCGTGTGCATCTCGGAGAGGTGACGAGGCCCTCCGCCACCGCGAGCAGGGTGTAGCAGGGCATCATGGGACGCTGTGGACGGAGCTCCAGGGACACCGGAAGCGCAGGGTGAAGGACACGTGGCACATCACAGGGTCCTGAGCGCTGCGAGAGGCAGCATGTTGCGTGGAGCTCCACGTGGAAACGCTTCCGCAGGGAAGTCGC
>NW_006482784.1:0-478 GCF_000325575.1 Pteropus alecto | reverse complement strand
GCTCCATTCTTTCCTTCCGGGAGCTCCAAGCTCAGAAGGCAGAATCTCCTCACCTTCCGGGGGCTCTGGGCTAAGAGACAGAGAGGGGAAGCAGTAACAGGGCACTTGTCTGTGGGGGCAGAGGGTAGCCCCTGGAGCCCCACCCACATTGGGATAAGAGCCCAGGGTGCTTTGATCTCCTGTGCAGGCTGCTCCGGTGCTGGGGGCTGCCAAGAATAACAGAGATGTGCAAACCAGGTCTTTTGGCCAGGTCTGCATTCCTAAGCTGGTTTCCAGATCTGAGCCCGCATCTTCCTCCAGAGCCCCCTCCTCTAATGAAATTCTCTCCCCCTCACTGAGCACCTTGCCTTATGGAACCCCGTGTTCTCACTGAATTCTTTCCAAGCTGAATTCCTCCCCTCTTCCACCCCAAGTTCTGAGTCTCCCGTCTCCGGGAAAGCAACATCCTTGCCTTCTAATCTCTGTGAGCACCAGACAG
>NW_006482783.1:0-478 GCF_000325575.1 Pteropus alecto | reverse complement strand
CTAACCCAAATCCCTTTCCCTAAACCTAACCATAAACCTAACTTTAAATCTAAAACGAACTCTAACCCCTAACCATTATCCTAAAATTAACCCTAACCCTGATTCTAAACATTAAAAAAGCTAAACCTAACCCTAATTCTATTCCTAACCCTAACACTAACCCTAACTCTGATTCGACCCTAAAACTAAAGATAAACCTAACCCTAATTCTATCCCAACCATTAAATTTTACACCAACAACAAACCTAACACTGACCCCTTATTGTAATCCGATCCCTAAACCGACCCCTAACTAAACCTAACACGAACAATAATGATAACCTTAACATACCCTATCCTAACCCTAACCCTACCACTAATCCTAACCCTAAAGCTAATGTAATCCTAAACCTAATTCTAAAGCTAACCCTAACACTAACCCTAACCCAAATTTTACACGTGCACTAGTCCTAACACTAACCCCTTAACCTAACCTAAC
>NW_006482782.1:0-478 GCF_000325575.1 Pteropus alecto | reverse complement strand
GCAGTGCGTGCCGCTCCAGGCCGCGGGGCGCGTGTGCGGAGCAGCATGAGCGGGGTCGCGTATTCCCCGGGAATTCTCTCGACACTGTCTCACTCACAGCGAAGAGGTCTGCTGTCCCCTCGCGTCCCATAAAACCACAGCAAAAGCCACTTACTCCCCCGCTACGCTCCTTCCTGTAAATGCGGCACGTTCTCAACTTACAGTTCACTCACGGTGGGATCCGAGAGCTGCTCTGGGTTTGGGGACAAGTACCTGGCCGGGGGCTCGGGGATGGTCTGGGGCCCCTGCCGGTCAGCGCGGGGACACCGGCAGGAGGGGGCGCTGCTGAGCTGGCCTCCCGCTGCTCCTTCCAGGGTCCCGCTGCTCCTACTGGGTGCCTTTCCCCTTCAGGAGCAAGCTCAAGGCTTGCGAGGTTTCCCAACTACGTACTCTATTAAATCTCAATGATTAAGATGTTTTTAAAGACTCAAGAGGATTA
>NW_006482781.1:0-478 GCF_000325575.1 Pteropus alecto | reverse complement strand
GAGCGCTCCGCCCACATGGCCAATTCTGAACCTGCATTGGCCTGGTGAATTCCACTGGCTCCACCCTGATGACTCCCTGGGACCCTGCCTCACACAACTCAAATTGTCAGTGGAAATTCCATTACTGGGCACCCAGCACCACCCCATGCTCTCGGCAGGGTCCTCCCTCTGCAGCAACCAACGGGCCTCAGCCTAGGCACCTGAGGAGACACTTTCCATGGTGGGTAACCAGCCCCAGCCTGAGCTGCAGTATTTATTGAACAAATCTCAAGGGTCTGTGGGCCCGAGTCAGACACAGCTTGCCTGGGTGTGAGCTGAGACTTTTGGGAATGGCCACAGGCTCAGAACCGAGAACAAAGTTAAATCTCCACCAACTTGGGAAACTCCATTTGCTCCACCCTGGTGACTCCTTGAGACCCTTCCTCATCCAACTCAAGTGCTGCTCAAGGCTCATTCAGCTGCTGAGCCTTATGGGCAG
>NW_006482780.1:0-478 GCF_000325575.1 Pteropus alecto | reverse complement strand
GCATTGGCATAAAAGCAGATACAATTTAATGGAACAGAATTTACAGCCCAGAAGTAAACCCACACATGTATGTGAACAAAGTAATTTACAACAAAGAAACCAAGAACATACAGTGACGAAAGGACAGTCTCTTTAATAAATGATATTGGAAACCAGATAGCCACATGCAAAAAAAGAAAAAAAAAAAACCTTTAACTTCGACTACTGTCTTACACCATATACATAATTAACTCAAAATCAATCAAAGACTTGAATGTAATACCTGAAACACCAAAATCCTGGAAGAAAACATAGGCAGTAAGTTCTTTGACATTGGTCTCAGAGGCATTTTTGTGGATCCAACTCTAAAGGCAAGGGAAACAAAAGCGAAGATAAGCAAATGGGACTGTATCAAACTAAAAAGCTTCTGTGCAGTGAAGGAAACCATCATCAAATGAAAAAGCAACCTACCGAATGGAAGCAAATATTTGCAAATCAT
>NW_006482779.1:0-478 GCF_000325575.1 Pteropus alecto | reverse complement strand
GGAGGGGTGGGTCAAAACTGAAATATAAATTTATTGTGATGACCATGTAATGAAGAAGAGGTGAATTCTAGGTCACGCCAGCTGTCCTTCTGTGCCTGCCTATGTTGAGGAATTTCCCTATCACTGCCTCACTATTGTGTCAAATCTGACAGCTAAGTCAAGGCTCTTTTTCATTTTGGCTGCTTTGGGGTGGAGGACTAGTATAACTCCTACCACACAACCATTATAACACTTCTGGAGACAGCAGAGCTTAGAAGTGATAAGCACAGATTCTGGGGTCAGAGTGCTTTGGTTCATAATCCTGACATTGGCGCTTACTAGCTGTGTGATCTTGAGCACATTATTACTCTCTGTGCCTCAGTTTCCTCGAACCTAAAATGGGAATAACAATCGTCCCAACCTCATAGAGCAATTGTGAGGATTATATTGAGACGGGACATCACTTGTAAAATTCTTCATCTCTTAGCAGGGAAATAAA
>NW_006482778.1:0-478 GCF_000325575.1 Pteropus alecto | reverse complement strand
CTCTGAGACTATTTTAGCCCCAGTGCAAATCAGAGGCATTGACTATTTTAGCCCCAGTGCAAATCAGAGCGGCCGCCCCCATCTCTGTGACCCCACGTGGGCTGCAAAGCTGCCACTCAGGCCTGGTCACCTCAAGGGGCACAGTTCAAGTCAACTTTACACCTGCGTGACCGCGACTGTGGAGAGACGCTGCCCCGGGCAGGTGTGGGTGGTGAGTGGCATGTGTGCGTGGGGGTTGCGACGTGTAAAGCTCCCACGTGACATCGCACACCGAAGCAAACTACACAGCGTGTGGCCTCGTCACCACGCTCAGCTGACCCACGGATGCTCGTGGGCCCGTGAGCCTGAGGAAGGTCCGAGGGCTCCCCGCCCACACCGCGTGCCTGTGTCCAAGCCCCGTCCCGTCATAAACCCTTTTACACGGCGCCCCCACGACAGGCTGTCATTATCCCCATTTTGCAGATGACAAAAGTGAGCC
>NW_006482777.1:0-478 GCF_000325575.1 Pteropus alecto | reverse complement strand
GATTCGGGTCTCTTTTGTTCACTGCTTTATCCTTAACATCTATATAGTGTCTTGCCTAAAAGATATTGAATTGAAAGAACAAATATATACACAAAATGACTGTGAACCTAGTGCCTTCAGGGGCTAGGCAGGTAAAGCAAATGTGAGAATAATAGGGATTGGTGAGGCTGGTTGATGAGGGCATGACAGACACTTACAGCAACATGGCTGACAGGACTAGTATAGAAGGACACAGCAGCCCTGCTCTCAAACACAACTGTATCAGCTATATTTAAAGCCAGAACAGTAAGGTGGAGCTATGGTGGTCCACAGAGCTGTCAGAAAAGAAGTGGGCCCTAGGGCTAATGGCCAGTTTCTTTTTAAGGCCACCTCAGAGGCAAGAGCATGGCTTTAGATGCATTTAACTGGAGCTGGAAACAATGGCCTTGAAAATACTGAGTCCTGGAAGGCTGTTCCATTTGCAAAACAAAAACAAAAA
>NW_006482776.1:0-478 GCF_000325575.1 Pteropus alecto | reverse complement strand
TCTATTATCCATCTGTCTTCTGTCAGCTCACACATCTTACTGGTTCTGCGTCTCTGGAGGACGGTACCAGTGCATCTGGGAAGGGAGCTGGGGACGGAAGGAGGCCGCGTGTGGACGGCTGGGCGTCGGGGCAGGGCCAGGCCCCGGGCGGCAGGTCGGCGCTGGTGGCTGCGGGGTTGTCGTCGGCACAGCTGGCCCCCGAATCAGGAGAGAGGGGACAGTCGGGCCCTGGGAGCACCAGGGTCGGAGGGAGGATGTGGGAGGCCGGGGTCGGGGTGCGGGCAGGACTGTCCCCAGGTGCCTGCGTGGGAGAGAAGCGAGCAGCTTCCTGGAGCTGCCCCGTGTGGCGGCACCGCAGGTGCACGTGGGGCTGGTGTCGACGGCCCGGGAAGGATGTGTGAGCGGTCACACACGTGGAGTCTCGGAAAGGGAGCTGAGTGCCTGTCCCAGGGGAGCCGCCTACTCATCTCACCCTCAG
>NW_006482775.1:0-478 GCF_000325575.1 Pteropus alecto | reverse complement strand
AGCTGCAATTCACCTGACAGATCTTGCCTTTGACATTTATTGAGCACCAACTGTGTACAGGGTGGAATCAGACAAGGACCCTGCTCTCAGGGTGTTCAGTAGAGAAGACGGACACGAAAACAGATAGTGGCCGAAACCTCACGTCAGACAGCACCCTAGAGTTTACAAACCATGCTCACTTCCGTCAGCCCCCAAAAGTCTCACAGCACTTGAAAATTGGTGTCATTATGTTCGTTTGGCTGATGGGAAATCTAAAGTTTTAAGTTGGTTGCCCAGAATCACGCAGAAGAGGCAGAGATAGGGTTTGAACTCAGGTCTGTCCACCCTGAAGCCCATTACAATCTCCTGGCAAGTTGCCTCTATGGAGGACATGAGTGGAGATGAGTCAGGATAATTCACCATCTGGAAAAGAGCCTGCTTTGGGGACCCCAGAAACAGGTGTGAGGTTGGCTGACCCTCCAATAGCCAAGATGTCCTC
>NW_006482774.1:0-478 GCF_000325575.1 Pteropus alecto | reverse complement strand
GGACTCAATAAATGTTGGCTAATGAGCTAGCACACCTGACATGTTTCTGAGGTTCCGAAGCCATATATTTTGACTAGGTGTCATAAGCTACAAATGACAGACCGCAGCTGGGTTTGGGCCACCAACTCTAAGTCGGGCTTTCTGGTCACGACAGACCACGGACAAACTGGATTGCTGTTTGGACTTGACAAGATGATTTTCCGTTGATTCACAGAGATGTTAGTCAAGGACATTGGTGTAAGGTGAGAGAAAGTTAAAAATGACTGGGAGACCGGGTGCATGACTGTTTCATGGGAGAATGTGGAACATGTGAATCCTCTGATTGGAAAAGAGGAAGAACTCGAAAGGGACAAGTTCATCTCTCAGTGAGAAAGTGGCTTCTCAAAGGCCAGAGATGTTATAGCCTCATACTTTCAGGGTCGTGTACCCGCAATGGAGACACAAAAAGTAAGCTGTGATGCTGACTCGATGCTCCATT
>NW_006482773.1:0-478 GCF_000325575.1 Pteropus alecto | reverse complement strand
GGAAAAAGTAAGCTGAGTCACATTATCTTATTCGCCATACAGTGCCCGCAGCATCTGGAGCACTGTTACCTCTCCAGCCTCCTCTGGGGTTCGCCCCATGCCCACTCCTCCCCACCACAGCCGGGGCACTTACTGGGGACAGCCAGAGCTGCGCCTCCAGCCTCCAGCCTCACCCTTCCTCCCCCCGGTGCTTCTTACCTCAGTTCATCTCCTGGCTCATTGGGCCTCTTCATGTCACCGTCTCAGCTGACCTGACAGCGGACAGCCCTTCTTAACGTCTTAACGCCAACCTGCCACAGCCATGTCTATGCCTTTGCATGCTTCGCTTCCTTCATGGCTAGCAGTCGCCATTATCTGGCATGTCCAACAGGGGTGCCGTTTTGATGTCCTATCTCTGTTGATTGTCCTATCCCTCTTTCTGTCCTGCCTCTCTGTGCTTCTTTCTAGGTAGATGATAGATTCGATAGATAGATAGATA
>NW_006482772.1:0-478 GCF_000325575.1 Pteropus alecto | reverse complement strand
ACAGTTGAGATTTTCAAAGTTCTGACAATTGTGACACTCTTTAATCTCTGCAATAAGGTAATTTATATGGTATTAACAATCTCCTGGATAGTCTAATTTGAAGAAGTTAGGGCTGCACCTTCCAACATGGTAGTCACCAGCCACATGTGGCTACTGGGTGCATGAAATGTGGCTAGTTACACATGCTGAAATAATAATGTTTTAAATATATTGGATTAATTCAAATATATTATTAAAATTTATTTTGCCTGTTTCTGCTTTTTAAAAATGTGGCTACTAAAATATTTAAAATTACACATGTGACATGCTCTATATTTCTACTGGACTGTGCAGGAGGCCATGCCTACTCAAATCACAGGTCATGAAGAAGGGAGGCTTTTAATATAAAAAGTAAACAGATAGTAAATGTTATCTCTTAGAGGTGTGCTCCTGGAAAGTAAGATGTTTTCCCCACAGAGGGAAGCCATTTTGGCTGATG
>NW_006482771.1:0-478 GCF_000325575.1 Pteropus alecto | reverse complement strand
GCGCGTGCACTTGGGCCGAGCCCCCCGAAGATACTCAGATCCCGATCCCTTGAACCTTGGAATGTTACCTTATATGACAGAAGAGACTTTGCAGGTAAGATTAAGTTAAGGATCTTGAGATGGGGAGATGACCCCAGGTTATTATCCAGGTGGACCCTAAATGCAACCACAGGTACCCTTATAAGGGCGGGGCAGAGGGAGACAGACCACAGACCACAGACGGTGATGGGACGCCTGCAGCAAGATGCTCCTCCCTGCTGGCCTTGAAAACGGAGAGAGGGGCTACGAGTCAAGGGATGCAGGGAACACGGCCGTAGAAGCTGGAAGAGGCAGGTGTATAGATTTTCTCCCAGAACCTCCAGGGGGAGAGCAGTCCTGCCAACACCTTGACTTCTGCTCAATGCCACTGATTCTGGACTGCTGACCTCCAGAACTGTAAGACAGTGGGTGTTTTAAGCCACCAAGAGCTGTGCTGATT
>NW_006482770.1:0-478 GCF_000325575.1 Pteropus alecto | reverse complement strand
GGCTAAGCCACCCTGGCCCAGTGTCTTTGCCTGTTTTTATTAATCTCCGTCTGGCCTTCTGCAGGAGCCACATGAAGAGAGAAGAGAGGCCAGCATTTTTACTCTAATTGAAGTTTTCTCATGGAAATATAAGGAGAGTAGGATGGAGATTCTCTTCAACCCTTTCACAAACTTTTCATCTCAAAGCAAGGGAGCAATTAGACCTTCATTACTTAATTGTGCTCAAAGAGCAGTTTTGACCCCCACCTCACAATTTTACTAAAGTCAGCCTTTGCCATTTATCTGTTGCCTGTCGTGGCAACTTCTCAAATATCCAGTAGTTCCCCCTTATCCGCCGGTTCACTTTTCATGGTTTCAGTTATCTGCATTCAAATGGGGTCTGAAAGTATTAAATGGAAAATTCAGATATAAAGCTATACATTGCATGCCGATCATAAGCTATAAATTGCATGCCGTTCTGAGTACCTCACTGTATTTC
>NW_006482769.1:0-477 GCF_000325575.1 Pteropus alecto | reverse complement strand
AAAAAAAAAACCATCTCTATACACTTGCAATGAATAAGAAAACAATTCCATTTATAAAGGATCGAAAAAGAATATACTTAGGAATAAATTTAACAAAATACATACAAAACTAATTCTCTGGTAACTACAAAATGTTGAAAGAAATTAAAGAAAATGTAAATAAAAAAAAAGACATCCCATGTTTGTGAGAGACTTAATACCTACATAATTGTTAAAGGTATCCAATGAGACAATACATTTGAGAGGGTTTCTGTATTTTAAAGTTTGTAGTAGTTGTTATTAATGCCAAAAGGTCCATAATCCAAACTCAACTAAGTATTCAAAACATCACTAAGAGGTACTATTAGAGTTGTTGTAAATAGACAATACAGTAGTCCACCCCTCAGCCACAGTTTCACTTTCTGCAGTTTCAGTTACCTAAGGTCAACTGTGATCCAAAAAAATTAAATGGAAAATTCCAGAAATAAACTATTCATA
>NW_006482768.1:0-477 GCF_000325575.1 Pteropus alecto | reverse complement strand
TGGCTTCAGCCATCATGTGCTTTTTTCTCTCCCCCACGGAGACCAGTCACCATTCCCCATATCTCCATCCATTTTCCGTCTTTGCTGTGGCCAGACTCCTGGGGGCACTCCTTTGCCCTCCATATAGTCCCCAGGACATGGTTGGGGCTATGGGTTGCTCACAGAGGTGTCCCTCTCTCCCCTGGCACCTGTAAGCCTTTTGAGATTAGGGAGCCTATTGCTACCACCATCAGTCTCTCCACAGACAACCTGCACTTAGGTTCTCAAGCGGGGGTGGGAAAAAGAATATTAAGTTAAATGAATGTTGTTGGTGCATTGCCGCATACAAGACTGATATTATATTAGAATCTTGGTATTGAAAGACACTATAAAAATGATCTAAGCCAATCTCTAACCCAATGCATAAATTCTTTTGGAGAATTTGTCTCAGATATCTATTACTGATTAATGAACTACCAGAAAATGTAGTGCTTTAAA
>NW_006482767.1:0-477 GCF_000325575.1 Pteropus alecto | reverse complement strand
TCTCCCTGCAGGGGTCAGGGCCATGCAAATTAGGCAAGCCCGCCCCCTCCAGTGCTGAACCTATGCCTGTTGTCTCATGAAGCTGGGCAGGATAAGTGGGGATGGTAGGAGCCACAATCAAGGATGTTCATATTGAAATTAGGCATAAAATCACTGCTTGGTCAACCCAAATCTCTCCTTTACGGGCAGCCGTGTCTCGCCACTTAGCTCTTCACGGGCTATGCCACTGTCAGCTGAAGCTACAGTGTCCTTGCTTCATAAGATCATCAGGAGAGCACTCTGTTCCTTGTTCCCCCTACAGACACTGTGCGGGGCCCACTCTGGCCCAGGCCGAGGAGCCACCAGATTCTGTCTCCTCTCGAGTAGGCCCATCACCATGTGTATTTGTTTCTAAGGGCTGCTGTGACAAATTAGTGCTGTTAATACAACAGAACTTTATTCCCTCGCAGTTCTGGAGGCCAGAAGTCCAAAATCAAG
>NW_006482766.1:0-477 GCF_000325575.1 Pteropus alecto | reverse complement strand
GAAAAGGCTGGCCTGGAGAGCAGGGTAAGCACCTGTTCCCAGCTGAGCCTGTCCACAGGCCACCACCCTCGGCACGCTGGTGAGGCTGGAACTCTGCCGGAGGGAAGGAGCCAGGCCTGTGGAAGGTAGTGGGGCGGGCGATGGGAGGGGGAGCCAGCATGCAGCAGAAGACATAGGCCCCACGGATGCCTCAGGCTCTTACCGGATAAGCCCATCCTCAGCAGCACTCCAGAATGTGTTGGGCCACATGGGCGCCGTGGCGATGCGTTTCACCCGATTTGTGTGGTCTCCAAACATGTGGATCGTCTCCTTTACTGTCAGGTCGTGGACGTGCACCTTGGAGTCAGCTGCACCCGTGATCAAGATTCGGTCCCCGGCATGAGGCAGGAACTGCTCCGGAGAGATTGAAGAAGAGATTGGTGGGTGCTGGGGGTCAGGTCAGCCACGGAAGGAGACTGGCCTGGACCTCGGCGCCCT
>NW_006482765.1:0-477 GCF_000325575.1 Pteropus alecto | reverse complement strand
GAAGCACAAGGAATCTTGAGAGGCCTCAAAGACTGACCTAGGGCCATGGAATGCTACACCACAAGACCACCTCATCTGGTCCAAGATGCTCCCTCTCCCATGTGAGAACGAAGGCCAAGGAGGTTTTGCCTGGTTTTAACGTCAGGAAGTGGTGGAACAAAGATTCAGACTCACATCTTTTGACACCAACCTCAGTGGTCTTTCCATTTGAGTTTCTACTGTGATGACAACAGCTTTCTTGACCAGGAAATATGCCCCAAGTCTATTCCAAGTCCTGTAAGCCCAGCTTCCACTCCCTGTCCTTGCTTGAGTGACAGGAAGAGCTCATCACCCTTCTCCTGCTGGTGACCCTTCACCTATTGCGGTGGTCCCTCCTCCACCTTCTCACACCCCTTTCTATATCAAAGATCCTGTAATGTCCCTCCTACTATGTTGAAATAAAATTCATAGTTAACCTACATTCACAATTTTTTTTTT
>NW_006482764.1:0-477 GCF_000325575.1 Pteropus alecto | reverse complement strand
TTATGAAGATGAGTTAAAATAAGAAATGGACAGTGTGCCACACATTGTCAGTGTGCCATCAATATACCTATCAGTTTTCTTTATTCTGTGCCTTACCATATGATATGATGGATATTCGTCTAATGCTGGAGATTCCCCAGAGAACAGGACAAGCAAAGCCTGACACACAGCAGGACACAGTGTGCAGTTAACGGATCAGGAGTTCTTGGGTGATGGGAAGAGTATATAAACTCGGTATCTAAAACCAAACTGAGACTTGTGCAGTGGAAGACATTCTTTCATTGCAAGTTCTGAGTCCCAGTACCAGAGAGCCCTGGAAGAGGGAGCAGGAAACTGACATGCAGAAGCATCCGAAGAGGTGTATCTGCGAGGCCGGGTGGGCTACATGATATCCTCTCAGACTACACTGTCTGTCTGAGCTCTATCTCAGGAAGGGACCCAGGGAAGGGTTTAGTGGTCACAGCAAGCCTGGCCCAC
>NW_006482763.1:0-477 GCF_000325575.1 Pteropus alecto | reverse complement strand
AATTTGAATAAGACGCTAACCTCAAAATTTATGATTGAACGTGCATACGTTCTTGAATTCGAAACTAGTACTTCCAAAGTATGGATGAAATGGTTGCTATACTTGGAAAGCATGTATTATTTAATACATCCCAGTAGTATCAATATCTGAACATCACAGATAAAACGGAAGGCCTTTGGAAATTTGTCAGAGTTCCCTCTAAAGCTCTTATGTTAGTAAATGTCATGGTAGTGTGTACTTGAAAGGTGATGAGAATAGATCTTAAGCATTCTCGCTACGAAATATAAATGTTAACTATGTGCCGATGGAACTGTTAATTCCTTATCTTTCACTTCACAATCATTCCTCAGTATAGAGACATCAAGTCACCATGTTTTATGCTTTAAATATAGACAATTTTACTTATTAATTATTACTCAATAAAGAGTTTCCAAAGCACTTCTTTTAGGAAACAGATGTTTGAATTTTCTGGGTCTC
>NW_006482762.1:0-477 GCF_000325575.1 Pteropus alecto | reverse complement strand
CGCCTGGCGCCGGCTCCGACGCCCACTGCCCAGGCCAGGCTGCTGGCGCCTGCCGCAGGCGGTCCCGGCCTCACGCTCCACACCGACCAGCCCGAGGCTTCTGGACACCGCGCCCTTGCTTACCAGAGAAGGCGGCCGTCCTCAAGGGTATTCTGATGGGCGCCAACGTCAGGAAGTGGCAGGGTTGCACGCTGGAGGGTGACAGGCCCCCGAGTCCCACGGGGTCCACAGAGACCACGGCCGCGGCAGCCACGGCGATGGCGGGGCTGCTGACGACCGGCTTAAGGCTGCTGTAGCAACCACCTGCAGAACAGAAGAGGGACGGGGAGGTCAATGGGGACGCCCGGCGGCCACGGAGACAGATGCCGTTTCGTTAGGCAACACACGAGCACCCAGAAGCGAGAGCAGCGCCCCGCTTCCCTGGACGCCCTGCCGCGTGCCATTCCCCCGAAGCAACGCGATGAGCCCGCAAACGTC
>NW_006482761.1:0-477 GCF_000325575.1 Pteropus alecto | reverse complement strand
CCCCTGGGCTGACACAGGCCAGAATGAAGTCTTTCGGCATGGGCACAAAAAGTGATCTCCACATTTCAGATGTAAGGCAACAATATCTTGAAGAGATGAATAGGTGGGTCAAGACCACACAGCTAGAGAGCAAATAAAGCAAGAGTTGTACCTGGGACAACTTCCTATAAAAATCCCTGAAGTTCTAAGACAGTCATGTCACTGTGATCCCCACTGTGATCCCCACTGCCTTCTTTCTCTTTTACCCTTCAGATATTAAATATCAGGCTTAGCGAAAGTTCTGAGAGTGTCCCCTATAGTTCTACACTCCTCATACCCATTCCCTTTAGACAATCTTAGCTAAAAAATAACAAAGAATTATTTAGGAATGACAGATCACCTCTCCACACCTTTCCAGTGCTGTAACTGTGGGATTGAAAACATCAGAACAAAGACTCAGCTACCAATTTACTTTGCCTGGAGACCTCACTTCTGCCA
>NW_006482760.1:0-477 GCF_000325575.1 Pteropus alecto | reverse complement strand
GCAGAGGGTAGAAGGCAGGTTTGAGAGTTGGACAGCCTGGGTCCAGCTCAGCCCCACTGAGATACCTCAGTTTCCTCATCTGAAAGTGGAGATCCTAGGAATCCTGCCTTTGTAGATTGTCATGGGGCTTAAATGAGCTGACACATATAAAGTGCTCAGAGCAGTGCCTGGCACATTAGTGGATGTGCTTGGGGGCATTGCTGCGAGAGAGAAATGGACCTTGACTATATTCAGCCACTGACATTTGGGATTTTTCTGTGACAGTAGCTAATATAACCTAATTAATACAGTCCTCAATACATGTTAGCAGTTTATTTTCCTATAAAGTCCTGAGCCTCCCTGTCCCCCAAAGTAAGTTTTATCATGTATTCTAGATATTATTTAGGAATTTTAAGATATTATTACATAGACTTGTATATGTTACATATACTTGCATATATAAGATATAAGCGTACTTCTATAAAGTTAAGTATTTTA
>NW_006482759.1:0-477 GCF_000325575.1 Pteropus alecto | reverse complement strand
TCTCTGGAATGGGGTACGGCGCCTCCAGAGCCCCGGCTGTGCTCGCCGCTGGCATGGAGCGTGTGCTCTTTGATGTGCGGCCCTCTAAGGTCCAGATGACTCTCCTCTTTGGCCGAGGTCGCATGCCTTTATTCGAGAGTGGGAGGTGCTTTCCCCTCGAGGGGGATGATCGTGCAAGTCTTTGCATGTGTGAGTTGCAGCAAGAGCTTGGTACCACGTGGAACATCATCTTTTTGTGGTTCGAGCACTTTTCAGAAGTGCCGCGGAAGCAGCTCGCAGGGTTCTGTCCCTGCTGGGTGACTAGTCCCTGGGCTGCGTGTTCTTTCATTTCCTCTTCCTGTCTGTGTCTGTTATGCTGTTTGTCAAAGGAAAGAGATTTCATAAGGACAGGGATCTAAAGCTATCCAGGACAATCAATCTTTGATCGATAAGCAGAAGTTTTAGAAAACAAATGACTTTCTCAGAGAATCGTAAAGT
>NW_006482758.1:0-477 GCF_000325575.1 Pteropus alecto | reverse complement strand
TAACCCTAACCTTAAACATAACTGTATCCCTAACCATACCATAGGGCTAAAACTAACCCTAACCCTAAACTTAACCCAAATACTAAACCTAATGCTAACCTAACAATAACAGTAACCCTAACCCTAACTTAAGCCTACCCTAATTTTAACATAACCCTAACCCTGACACTAATTTTAAGTTATCCATAACCCTAAACCTAAACCTAACACCAATCCTAACCCTAAAATCTTACCCTAACCCTAAAACTGAACCTAATGCTAACCTTAACATTAACATTAACCCTAACCCGAACCTTAACTCAAACACTAACACTAACCCTAACCGTAAAACAATACACTAAAACTAACTCCATACCTTAACCCTAACCCTAAACCTCATGCTAACTAGGACCCTAACAAAAACGCTAAGTGTGACCCTAAACCTAATCCTAAATCTAACTCTAATCCTAACCCTAAACCTAACCTTAACTTAACCCT
>NW_006482757.1:0-477 GCF_000325575.1 Pteropus alecto | reverse complement strand
TCATTTCCTGCCACCGCTGCCCGACTCCAGCCATATCAGAGATGACTTGCAGTTCCCCGAGTGAACCCTCCTTGCCTTGATCTCACATTTAAGGGATTCTGAGAAGCTAAGCAGCTTACCCCTCAGCACACAGCAGAGGCAGGCTGTGGGCAGAGCCGGGATCCAGAGCCAGCCTTTAACCCCCACATCACACTGCTTCTCAGGAGTCCTGAGGATAAAAGATGCCATCCTGGGGGAACACGATATGATATTTTGATTAAAAAAAAAAAATCTGCCAGGTCCCAGCATCACTCTGCCAGGCTTACACATACCCATAGGAGAATGTTCAATGATGGCAGCTTTTATAACGATGATAACTCTTACTCCAAGCCCTCTGGAGGGCTGGGATCTAGAATGCCAGAGTTGGAAGTCACTGTGGAGGTCAGCAGTGTAGCAGCCCCTGCCATGCAGGAGTCCCTTCCGTGACATTCCAGAGAG
>NW_006482756.1:0-477 GCF_000325575.1 Pteropus alecto | reverse complement strand
CAGCGCCCGAGTCAGACTGCGGAAACGTTCCTTGCTGCCTTCCTTCTGAGAATAGCCGGGGACTGCCTGGACCTGAAGGGGTCCTGCGTGTCTGAACTTACCTCCGGCCTCATGCTTGACCTGTGCTGACCCAGTGACCTCTTTCCAGGGTGGCTTTGTCCATTACGGTGAAGTGACCAACGATTTCGTCATGCTGAAAGGCTGTGTCGTGGGAACCAAAAAGCGAGTGCTCACTCTCCGCAAGGTGAGGCAGGTCTTTTGGAGGAGGGGAAGAAGGTCGTGAACATGAGCGACCCAGACACAGGCTGAGCTTCGTTAGCGGAGGGGTGTTCAAAGGAAAAGGGGGCTGCTGCTCCTTTAACTTCGTCTTTGAAGTCCTGGGAGGAGGAAATTCCAGTCTGGCCCAGTTAGTTGCTGCTGTACATACTCACATGGGGTGGGGGGCAGCTCCTGGCATGCAGTCTGCCAGACAATGAG
>NW_006482755.1:0-477 GCF_000325575.1 Pteropus alecto | reverse complement strand
GCCTCCTGAGGCCAGGCTCAGAGCCAGCACACTGTCACCTCTGCTGCATCTTCCTGGCCAAAGCGAGTAATGAGTGAGGCAGCCCAGAGTCATGAAGTGAGAGAGAGAAGCCGCCTTCGGATGGCACGGTCTGCAAAGAGCATGGATGCGGACATGAGTTTGTGAAACTGTGGCTAGTTTTGTAATCAATCTACCACACCGTCATGGACTGAACTGTGTGCCTCAAATTGTGTGTCACAAAATTCCTACGTTGAATACCTAATCCGCAGCACCTCCGAGCGTGACTACTTAGAAATTGGGCCAATCCGACCAGCGTACTCATAGGAAGACGAGGTGAGGATACACACAGAGAGACAGCAGAGGCTTTTGTGCACAGAGAAAAGACAGGTCAGCAAGAAGGCGGCCATCTGCAAGCCAAGTAGAAATGTCTCAGGAGAAACCAGCCCTGCCAACACCTTGACCTTGGACTTCCAGCCT
>NW_006482754.1:0-477 GCF_000325575.1 Pteropus alecto | reverse complement strand
ATCTGAATGGACATTTTTTCCAAAGAAGACATACAAATGGCATATTAGAAAGTTGCTAAGACAGTAAATCTTAAAATTCTCCCCACAGGAAAAAATATTGTAATTATTAGGTTTTGTGTTAATCATTTCCCAATATCTTACAAATATCAAATTATCATGTTGTACACCTGAAACTAATATAGTGTTATACATCGATCATATCTCAAGTTTTAAATTTAAGTTTTTAAAAAATGGGCAGAGGCGCAAACAGACATTTTTCACGGAAAACATCCAAATGGCCAACAGGTGCATGAAAACATACTCAGCATCACTAATTATCATGGAAATGCAATTAACAACCACAATGAGATCTCAGCTCTCACCTGTTAGAATGGCTAGCATCAAAAAGGCAAGAAATAACAAGTATTGAAGCCGTGAGGACGTGGAGAAAGGGTTACCCTCGTGTACTGTTGGTAGAAATTCAACTTGTTCATGGAC
>NW_006482753.1:0-477 GCF_000325575.1 Pteropus alecto | reverse complement strand
CTAACCCTAACCCTAACCCTAATCCTAACCCATACCCTAAACCTGACCTTGATGTAACGCTAAAACCTAACCCTAACACTAATCCTAACCCTAACCTTATTGTAACCCAAACACTATCTCTAACACAATCACTAATCCTAACTCTAACCTCTTACCTTAACCCTAAAACTAACCCTAAATTTACACTAACTATAAACATTACCCTAATCCCAGAACCCAAACCTAAACCTAACACTCATTAAACTCTAAAACTAAATCTAAACCTAAATCTAACCCTTAAATTGAAACCTTAAACGTAACCTGAAAACTTCCGTAACCCACAATGAAACTCTAAATCTAAAGCTAATGGTAACCCTACTGCTAACTCTAAGTCTAAATTTTACACTAAGAATAACCATAACCCTAACACCAAACCCTAAACCTAACCTTAAACCTAACACTAATCTTAATCCTAACAGTAACCCTAACCCTAACCCT
>NW_006482752.1:0-477 GCF_000325575.1 Pteropus alecto | reverse complement strand
GATGCAGGAGTTTTTTGCTCTCCCCTATCTACCTGAAAGTAGGGCATAAATTTCCCTTTGAGGAAGGTGCTTCTTGCCAACCTCCCCCAACCACCACCTCCAGGAAGAAAAAGTGACTCATCATCAAAGATAGTCAATACCAAGATGAGTTTGCATAAACTGATCTTACTTAAATAGTCCTTATCTTCTGTTAGTTTCCCCCATATGTTTCCTGGTCACTTCCCCACAATTATCACCCCTTGCAGTCTAAACCCTCTTTTCTTTTGTTAAGAAGGATATATAAGCCCCCAACTCTATTTCTTTGAGTTTGACTTCTTTTCTGTGAATTCCTGTGCACATAAATATTAATAAAAATTGTATGCCTTTTCTCCTGTTAATCTATCTTTTGTTATTCTAATTTGCACGCCCCCACAAACTGAACCTAAGAGGGTAGAGGAAAACTTTATTCCTCCCTGACTGCTCCTTGCGTGATCCTCC
>NW_006482751.1:0-477 GCF_000325575.1 Pteropus alecto | reverse complement strand
ATTCTTTAATCCATTTTGAGTTTATTTTTGTATATTGGTGCAAGAATGTTGTTCAGTTTTCCCCACATCATTTATTTGCCTTTATATTATTTAATAGTATCTTCTGAAGAGCTGGTGGCATTAATTTTGATAATTTATCACATTTATGTAGTAAAGATTTCCTCCTATATTTTGCTCTAAAGGTTTTAGAGTTTTTGCTCTTATGTTTGGGTCTGCAGTCTATATCTTATTTACTTTTGTATATGATGTAAAGTGAAAAAGGAGTTAAAGTACATTTTCTTTACTTTGTTTTACCATGTCTGTCCAGTTGTTACACGTAAAGGTTGGCTGGAAAGCTATCACATCTCTGGTGAATTCAGCTGGCATCCTTTATAGACATCTAATATACATATATATTTAATATTATTGGATTTTGATCAGAATATCACCTAAAAATGATCTCTTTCTCTTTTCATTTTTTATTTGTTGATTTTTTTT
>NW_006482750.1:0-477 GCF_000325575.1 Pteropus alecto | reverse complement strand
GACATCTTGGTTGCTTCCAATTTTTAGCAACTACGTATAAAACTATTAAAATTCACATGCAAGTTTTTATGTGGACGTAAGTTTTCAACTCATTTGAATAAATATCTAGAAGTGCTTTTAGCGGATCACATGGTAATACTATCTTTAGCTTTGCAAGAGACTACCACACTGTTTTCCAAAGTGGCATTTCTATCAACAGTAAATGAGAGTTCCTGTTGCTTCACCTCCTAGTTAGTGTTTGGAGTCACCAGGGTTTTGAATCTTAGTCATTCTAATAATAACTGTAATGCAGTAGTGTCTCATTGTTGTTTTAGTTTGTAATTCCCTAATGACATATGATGCTGAACATCTTTTCATATGCTTATTTACCATCTGTATGTCTACTTCAGTGAGGTGTTTGTTCAGCTATTTTGCTTACTAAATTAGGTTGTTTATTTTCTGGTTGTTGAATTTTAAGAGTTCTTTGTGTATTTTAGA
>NW_006482749.1:0-477 GCF_000325575.1 Pteropus alecto | reverse complement strand
TTGGTACTGCAGGAAGGGGGTGTGTCCTAGAACCAATCCTCTGTAGATACCAAGAGATGACTGTAGTAATGTTTTTATTCAAATTTTCTACGGCACTGGAGGTGGAGTGGTGCCTCAAACCCCTGCATTGTCCAAGGGTCAACTGTATTAGCTTAGGGTTAGAGAGATGAAGTTGCGCATCTATACAATGTTTACAGATGCCTAGGCTATATACTTAATACTTCAGAAATCTTCAAAATGCACAGATTTTGAGTAAAAGAAGCTAGACCCATAAGACTATATACCATATGATTTTATTGATATGAAGTTCAAGAATAGACAAAAGTAATTTATGGTCATACAATTTAGATGGTAGTTGCCTTTGGAGGTAGTGGGTGGTTAGCTGGAATAACCAAGATGAAACTTATGGGGGTGATGTTCTGTATCTTGATCTCAGAGATTCTTTAAAAGGTTTTGCACATATGTCAAAAGTTTTTT
>NW_006482748.1:0-477 GCF_000325575.1 Pteropus alecto | reverse complement strand
GAGGGGGAGGGGAAAGGGGGGAGAGGGGAGAGAGGGGATGGGAGCCCTCGGGGTTTGACCCCACCCCTGCCCTCCCCTCCACTCTCCAGAGCTGTCCTGGAGGAATTCTGCAGAGCACGGTTTGGAAACCCAAACCTCTCATTTTACAGCCGGGGAAACTGAGGCACAGGGAAGGCAGACGCCTGGCCCAAGGCCTCAGAGGCCGTGATCCACCACAGGCCGTGCCCCACTGTTAACAAGCACCCAGTGTCATAACCAGCCAGCTCTAACTAGGGAGATAAAAAGACGACACTGCACCCCTCACACGCACCGGTGTACGCACGCACGCCGGCCCCTCGGTGATGGAGGCCGCCTTTGCACCTGCTCCCGCAGGCACGTGGGCGCACCCTCTGCCCACACCTGCACGAAGCTGTCGCCCTCACCACGGGAGGCCAGAGCGCACCCCTTGGGAGGGCCCAAAGTCAACCATGAGCTGGC
>NW_006482747.1:0-477 GCF_000325575.1 Pteropus alecto | reverse complement strand
CTTGAGAGCCACACCTCACGACATCTGCTTGCATCTGTGTGGCCAAAATGGGGTGACGTGACTGCTCCAACTTTTGATGGGGTTATCAGGGAAAAATTATGGGGGCACATTAATATCTCAAAATCAGGGGCGTTCTGTCCAATATTTTATCATGAAAATTTTCCATCAAGCAGAAAAGCTAGAAGAACTGATGTTCCGTAAACACCCCACCCGAGTTCGGCAATTTATGCGACTCATATTTGCTTTGTCACTTGTCTCTCCATTAGCCATCCCTCTGTAATCCAAAAATCTCTTTTATTTTTGATGCATTTCCAAATACGTTGCATGTATCTGGACATGTTACCCCTGAACAATTCAGACTCGGTATAATTAATTACGATTAAATATTCCATGCTTATTTATTTCAGATAAAATTTCCTGTCTACGGCCACGCCACCCTGATCAAGCCTGATCTCGTCTGATCTCAGAAGCTAAGCA
>NW_006482746.1:0-477 GCF_000325575.1 Pteropus alecto | reverse complement strand
AAAAAAATTCAGAATCAGTGCTACAAAAGCAAGTCAGGAAGGGTGAGAGAAGACATGCTGAAAGAGTGATGAATCATTTACTTTTCAGAAAATATTCACTTTTCCTTTGTGCAAATACATATTTTTGTAACAATTTTACTAGCTTGGGCCAATGTTTAACTTGGTTAAAATAGTCACCAATGTACTAGTCAAACATTAATCAGAAGGCTGCTGGATATCTACTGTTTCTTTTGGGGACTAAAAAGCAACCTATTTACTATTCAGTGAGACTTAACAATAGAGAAACAATGGACATGGATGAGAAAATAATAAAAAGATAAAATTGGTAAGCTTTGGGCAAAAAACATTCTGTACTAAGGCTAAGTTGGATTTGAGTTTTGAACAAAGTATTGGATATTGGAACGAAAGAATCAAAAATTTAAAAAAGTAGAAGGATGTGAGGTTTCAATCTCATCCACCCCCTTTTCTAAAGTCGTA
>NW_006482745.1:0-477 GCF_000325575.1 Pteropus alecto | reverse complement strand
CACAAATTTTTAAGGGTGCTGCTTGATGAAGTTTGATTTGTAACCACCACCCTGTCTTAGTCTGTTTGGGCTACTATAAAAAAATACTGTAGACTATGTAGCTTATAACCAAGATATCTTTATTTCTCACAGCACTGGAGACTATAGAAAGTCCAGGATCAAGGCACCAGCCACTTCTGTGAGAGTTTCTGGAACCGCTATACCTGTAAACGTTAAGAGGCCACATTCATTCCACTTCGGAGTGCACGCCCTTGGTACATCAAGCTTTTGCTTTAATAAAACTATTTATCTTTAAACCTTTTGCCCACTATCTTGATTTCTATCCTGAGAGGGCAGGTATTTCTGCTCAAGGAACAGTTTCTTTCCATCGTCATGTCTGTGAGATACATTCTTTTATACACACACACGCACACACACACGCACACATATATATGTACATGTGTGCGTGTGTGTGTGTGTATATATATATAAAAGAAT
>NW_006482744.1:0-477 GCF_000325575.1 Pteropus alecto | reverse complement strand
AGAGAGGACACTAAAATCACCTGCTTAATGAGTGACAAGACTCTGATCGTTGACCTCACCCACTTTCATTTGGATTCTGCCCCCACAGCCCATGATGACTGTCCTTGACACGCTGGTTCTTAGGATTTTGCTGGTCCTTCTGTTCAGGGACCCGTGCTGCCTCTGTTAGGGACCATTCCCCTTACTGCAAAGTAGCGTTCAGATCTCAGCCTGGTCGCTGTCTCAGAGAGCCATTTCCTGCGCTTCCATTTTAAATTAGCCACTTGTCATTCACTGTCTCGTAATCCTGTCTCTGTATTTCACATATCACTGGAACGCATTTTTCTTATTTATGTGTTTATTTTGACTGCTTCTTTCTGTTTGAATGAAGCTCAGTGAGAGCAGCGACTTTCTCTCTTATTTACTGCTCTACTCCCACCTCTGGATTAGTGGCTGGACCACAGTAGGCTCTGTGTCTGTCCGTCTGTCCGTCCATCC
>NW_006482743.1:0-477 GCF_000325575.1 Pteropus alecto | reverse complement strand
CCTGCCCAAGGTCGCGGTGCCCAGTGACGCGGACGCCTTCGGGGCCCTACACAATCAGCTCGTCCAGAAGCTGCTCTGCTCGTCTGCCGCGCGGTGCCCCACGCTTCTCTCGGGGTGCGAGGGGGCAGAATCCGAAAGAGCGGACAGGCTTCCCAAGTCCCCTCATTTGGAAAGTGACTGACCTGAAGTGCCCGGCGTCATGTGACCTGAGAGAAAGCGGGGACACAGGACAGGCTGCGGAGCAGTAAGGGGGAGACCAGGGCTGCGCAGATGGCCGTCTCCGCTCGCGAGGCCCACCCTCGGGTGACTCGCGCGCTGTCACCAGGGCGAAGGCGCGGGGGCCGGGGTGGGGCGACGGGTGGGGACCCTGTGACTGCCCGGCGCTGTGTCCAGTTGGAACCACGGCCACAGCCTTCCTCCGGGTCCTGGCTGCGAAGGCTCAGCGAGGTGTGCGCAGGGTCGGGGGACAGGCGACAG
>NW_006482742.1:0-477 GCF_000325575.1 Pteropus alecto | reverse complement strand
CATTACAAAAAAAGAAAATTATAGGCTGATATCTCAAATGAACATAGAACAAAAGTCCTCAACAAAATATTAGCAAACAAATTCAGCAATACTTTAAAAAGGCCGTACACCATGATCAAGTGAGATTTATTCTTGAGATGCACGATTGATTCAATATCCTCAAATCAATTAATGTGTTATACCACATTAACAAATTAAAAGATAAAATCATCTGATCATATCAATAGACCAAAAAAAATTGACAAAATCCAGCATTCATTTATGATAAAATGTCAGCAAAGTATGTTATTTCTGACAAACACAGAAATAACATACTCAGTAGGGAAATGGTAAATGTCTTTTCCTTAAGATCAGGACCAAAACAAGGACGTCTACTTTTACCATGCTTGTTCATCATAGTGTTGAAAATCCTACCCACGGTTATCAGACCAGAAAAAATAAATAAATATAAAAGGCATTTAACTTGGAAAGGAAAAA
>NW_006482741.1:0-477 GCF_000325575.1 Pteropus alecto | reverse complement strand
AATGTGGAATTGGATATTCGTTTAGATAAAATTTGATTATCTTTCTCATTATGCTAATTTTTCACATATGTGAGGTGTAGTGTATCAGGACTCAATAATATTGCAGGCCAATTCCTTGTTTAAAAAATGTAAAACAGAAAGACCGTACCTCTACTTTTTGATTTAAAAATGGTGGTGGTTCAGAAGGGGTGGTGGGTAGTTCATGAGGGAAGGTGCCACAGATCAATGAAGTTAACTTAGCGAAGAGGTGGGCTGGAGGAGACTGGGAAAATTTTATTCTAAGGAAAGGGATATGCAGAGGGCCAGAAGCAAGAGAAAACACATGTTTAGAATGAGACAAGTGGCTCAGTATGGTAATATGATCTCAGGTGAGTGAGAAAAGCCAATTAGAGAGGCCTTGTGTGTCTTGCATAAGCAAAAGAAAACCATTGGATGACTTTAAGTAGAGGAATAATGTAATAAAATTTAACTAAAAGT
>NW_006482740.1:0-477 GCF_000325575.1 Pteropus alecto | reverse complement strand
AAACTAGTAAATGGCCCACCTAGGATATGTACTTAGAAACTCAAATCTGTTGTTAATGTGTATAAAATAAAAACCAGTGCACCAGTGAGCTTTTGGATGACTAGCAAATTAATAAAGGGCTTGGGGTTTAGAATTTGGATTGTGTCATTCTCATTTTGGCTTTTCTGAAGGTTATCTTGGTTTTTATATCACTAGAATTTTCTCGTATAGGTTGGTAATTATTAGACGGAATCTTTTAAGGCCAGGAGTAGTCTTATTCTCGCAGCAGCATCTGACAGAGTATAGGCGTCCACTTAATGTCCACTAAATGAATGAAGGTCAGAAATCATTCCTGATATGTAATGCATCCGCCTTACCATAACAGGAAAGGTGATTGCAAAAATGCTGTTCTTTTCCCTATATCTTGCCTTTACTAGGTTCCATATATCGATAGAATTGATGAACATATGCCGGGACTGGGAGTCCTGTTCTTAAATC
>NW_006482739.1:0-477 GCF_000325575.1 Pteropus alecto | reverse complement strand
TGCTGTCACGAGCTTTGGAGGACGCTGACCAGGTTCCTCCTCAGGGGGTTCCACTTCCTGTAGGGGCCTCGGTAAGATGGCCGCTCTGCTGGTTCCTGCTCTGTCATTGCTGTCCTTCCCCTTGTCCATGAGGTCAAGGTCAAGAGGCAAATGAGACTGTCTATTGTTGCCCAGAGGGAGATGATGGTATCCCCTTTCGGGAGCCCCCGGGGTCCGAGAGAGAAGGAGGAGAGGGCAGGCTGGTGGCACTTGGCTGGAGAGGCAACAGGCCAAATTCCAGCCGGTTCTAAATGGAACGTTTGGACACCCGCCAGACGCTAGCATATGTTGGACTCCGTCCCCGGAGACAGAGAGCCCCTGCCATCTGCACCGCTGTCGATTCCTTCCGGAAAGGTGGCGCTCTCTGTCAGGTGCGTGACCGTCCGTCATTATTAGCAGTGACATTATTAGTAATGATTCTTCCGCTGCTGTTTATTG
>NW_006482738.1:0-477 GCF_000325575.1 Pteropus alecto | reverse complement strand
ATTGGTTTCTGGTGGTCCGTGTGTCTATTGGGGGCCGGTGGCTACAACATTAGTTTTCAGCACCTTTTATTGGACAAAGTAACTTGTTCACAATGTTTTATAGCATATAAACTGGCAAAATCATTGCCTGAAATTATGAAAGGAATAATTAAAATATTTTCTGAAGTGTTTCTAGAGATTACTAAGAAAGATGCACTAATGCACTATTATAAAATTATTATAAAGAAAAAAAGGAAAATGATAGCCAGTTAAGAAATAAATATAAAATACTTAGTTTCAATAGCAAACATAGAAATTAAAACAGGGTATCTTATCGATGAATATTATAGAAATTATAACATCTACACCAGTGAGAGTGTGATGAAAGTAGTGTCAACTGTGTTAACCTTTCTGGAAGTTATTTCAAAATATGAATAAAAAGGCAATAAGGTCACATTCTTTCATAGATACCTTTTACAAATTCAATAAAAATTCACA
>NW_006482737.1:0-477 GCF_000325575.1 Pteropus alecto | reverse complement strand
TATGTATGTAATATGCATATTACATACATATATATATTATATATATTAAAGTTTGAACTGTGCAGCCCTCTATTAAGTTTCTCTGTAAGATAGCATCAAACTATTTTTCTAGCCTTATCTTCTGTAAGAGTATCTCTAATCACAGACAAGACTGAAGGCTTCACTGAACACCCATCATGTGCCAGGGTCTATTCCAAGCCTTAAATACATAGCAACAAACAAGATAGCAAGGGTTCTTCAGTTGCTCACATTCTATCGATCCAGAGTTAGCCTGTCTTGTCATGCCCTAACCTACTACTGCATATCCTCAAAGTTATGCAATTCTTAGCTTTAAAAGAAATCTGGCTCTTCATGTATTATATACTCTCATTAATTGGGTTTGCTCTCTACTGCCAGTATGCCTTGTGTTTTCTCATCTCTGTCCTGGTCCCCTACCTGGAATAATCCTTCATATCTCTCCCCACTTACCAAGTATTC
>NW_006482736.1:0-477 GCF_000325575.1 Pteropus alecto | reverse complement strand
GTGTGTGTGTGTGTGTGTGCGTGTAATGTAAAATTTCTTGTGATCTTACTATGGTTATGTAAGAGAACATTCTTGTTATTCAGAGATACATACCAAAATATTTAGACATAAAAGAGTATGGTGTAGGCAACTTACTCGCAAATGGTTAGAAAAAGGTGTGTGTGTGTGTGTAGGGAGAGAGAGACTGTTACAAGTAAAACTAATCCACGTAAAACTGGTGTTAAAATGCCATTGTAAATATCTGATTTGGACTGTATTTTTATGTGAAACTAAAAATTATATGTTCTATAAAACTTCAGTAATAGTAACTCCACAAATCATTGGAACAAAAGAAAAACGAATCAAGTGTTGATTTCAGGGATTGATAGTGTTCATTCTTCCAACTAGGTTGGTTGATGTGACATCTTCACTAGACATTGGCGTGTCGTTTGACCAAGAATGACAGTCATGCTCGCAAGAATGTTCAAAGACTTCACC
>NW_006482735.1:0-477 GCF_000325575.1 Pteropus alecto | reverse complement strand
GTGTTTTTCAAGCCAATATCTTTGAGAATTTTCTTCCCTTGTTTTTTTCTTTTTCCTTTCTGGAACTCCTATTAGTCAGACGTTGAACCTTCTGTGTTGATGATTCTCAGTACTATCAATGTTTTAGATCATCTAGTGGGAGCAAAATCTGTTGCAACCTTTCTGAAAGCAATTTGACAGGGAGTATCAAAAATCTTAGAAACACATACGTATCGTGATTCATTAATTCTATGTCTAAGAACCTCAAGGAGATTTTGAAACACGTTTTAAAAAATGTATGTTCAAGTGTATTTTTACATTATTCACAATAGAAAATAAATGAAATCAATCCAAATCCAAAAATAAGGAAGCAGTTAAATAGAGATTTCTGTATGGTGAAATATTATGAGTTAAAAAGACATTTATTAATATCTTTTTTAATATATCCCCTTGAGCACAGAAAAACAAAAACAAAAATAAACAAATGGGACTGCATCA
>NW_006482734.1:0-476 GCF_000325575.1 Pteropus alecto | reverse complement strand
CATACTCAAGGGAAAAGTCCGAGCTCAGTGTAAGAATGCATGGGTTTGAGCCATTTAAATTATAATTGTAAGTCTGTCTCATTGGAAAATAAAGGGCTTGAGCTGGAAAACCTCAGAAATCTTTCCAGTCTAAGAATCTATAACCCTTTTTTACAGCAACATTTTGCTCTTTTCTGCTGATTTTTTTTCATATTTTTTATAATTAAATAAAATTTCCAAGCCTATAACTCTGACTCAAACAATGGTAGCCAGAGGTAAATGAGATTTTATAATTACAGAGACCAAAAAATGATTACAAGATACTCATTCAGTGTCTACCTATTTAACATCAAAACCATCCTCTGGGGTAAGTGTAGCACAGTGATGAATAACATGGATTCTGAATCTACACTGCCTGTGTTGACCCCAGCTTCGCCACTTCTTGTCTAGGTGACCTTGGACAACAGAATAAACCTCTCTGTGCCTCATTTTATCAT
>NW_006482733.1:0-477 GCF_000325575.1 Pteropus alecto | reverse complement strand
TCCTGCCTGACCTAGGCCCGCTGGGGTGGGAGCATCTTCATCTCCCTGAGTGGCAGGGGAGGCCTTGGTGGTTTCCTCAGGGGCAGGGGCTGCCCCAGTGGCAACAGCAGTTTCAGGAGCAGCCTCAGCAGGGTCAACAGTGCCAGGACCTGCATCACTGGCCTCTGCATTGGCCAGGGTGGCCTGGGCACCATCTTCACGGTCTGGCAAGGCCTAGGCACTATCTGCATAGCTTAGGGCAGACTGGGTGCCATCTTCATGGACTAGGAAGGCCCAGGCACCTGTTCCTGGCCTGGTGAGACCTGGGCACCATCTTCACGAACTGGAACAGCCTGGGGAGCATATTCATGGGCGAGGGCATCCTGGGCACCATCTTCATAGGCGGGGGCGATCTGGGCACAATCTATACAGCCTGGGGCGGCCTGGGCACAATCTTCATGGCCTAGGGCGGCCTGGACACCATCTTCATAGACTGAG
>NW_006482732.1:0-476 GCF_000325575.1 Pteropus alecto | reverse complement strand
CCAGTGCTGAGCCTGTGGCCACTTGCAAAAGTCTCTGATCACACCAAGGCCAGCTGTTTCCTGCCTTGGGCCTGCAGACCCCCAAGATTTGTTGAAGAAATACAGCAGTTTAGGCCAGGTAGGTTGCCCACCACTGAAAGTTCTCCTGAGGTGTGCTGTCCAATGCTTGTTGACCGCTGTCGAAGGAGCCCCCTGCCAAGAATGCAGGTTGCTGAGAAATGAAATTGCCACATCAATTTGTGAGTTAGGTGGGGCAGGATGAGTTGGGGTGACTCAGGGAGTCACTGGGGTGGAGTGAGCAGAGTTCACCAGGCCAATGCAGATTGAGAATTGGCCTTGTGGGGGGAGGGGTCAACACAGGTAAAATGGAGCTGCCCGTAGGCTGCATAGGAGGAGGCTCAACACAGGGACAATGGCATCAGCTGTTCCCTCAGCCCTCGTCATGAAGCCACACAGCTCAGTCTTTTCCTGTATGT
>NW_006482731.1:0-476 GCF_000325575.1 Pteropus alecto | reverse complement strand
GTTTCAAATATGTAGCTTTCCTACATTTCCTAGCAATAAATGGAAATTAGGATTCAGGCCATGTTATCCAATAAGATCTGTGAATATGTTTGGTCAATTAATATTCCTTGTCTGGATGTGTAGCTTATGAAGATGTTGAGTATAGTTTCAATACAGCTGTGAAGCTAGGAAGAACTTTGGGATGCTTTTACTTTGCGAGCAGCCAAGCGCATCCTGTCTGACTCTGGGTGTTGCTTCATTAGCCTTCTGAACTCAAGTTCTGTTTGCTCAGACAGAACCTTGATCAGGCCAGAAGGCTGGCTGGTGACACCGTGAATGGGAATATTTTTCACAAAGCTGAGAATGGAAGAAGGGCTTCTGGCTCAAGAAAAGCTACGTTCTTATAAAAAATTACAAACTCTCATGGACTCCACTTAGGGCTTTTTTGTATTAGATCCATTTCCTCCTAATATGCAGGGGATGCAAAGGGATGGGGG
>NW_006482730.1:0-474 GCF_000325575.1 Pteropus alecto | reverse complement strand
ATTTACATTTAAAGTAATTAGACAGGTACATAGTTACTCCCATATGATTAGTTTTCTGATTGTTTTAGTCATTCTCTGTTCCTTATTTTCTTGCTCTCTCTTGTTCGTTGATGACTTTCTATAGTGCTGTGTTTGGACGCTTTTCTCTTTATTTCTTGTATATCTCTCACTGATTTTTGGTTTGTGCTTACATTGTGCTTCCTACATTCCAGCGTGTGTTTATAGCAGTCTGCTTTAAGTTGATAGTCACTTAAGTTTGGACACATTTTAAAAAATCACTACAATTTTTACTCCCTCCACGTTTATGTTTTTATCATCATTGTTTACTTTGGTGTGTGTATATCCCTTAATTTATTGTTGTAATTACATATGATTTTCCTTCTTTTGCCTTTGAACCTTTGTACTAGCTTTATAGTTGTTTGATCCCACTGCTTTGCTGTTTGCCTTTGTCAGTTGAGAATTTTGTTCTTTCCC
>NW_006482729.1:0-476 GCF_000325575.1 Pteropus alecto | reverse complement strand
ATTTTCAAAAATTGTTTGTTTTCATTGTGGCAAATTATGCATAACATGAAATTTGGCATCTTAACCATTTTTAAGTGTACAGTTCGGTGGCATTAGGTACATGTGCATTGTTGTGCAGCCGTCACTTCCATTCACCCTCATAGTCTTTTCACCTTGCAAAACTGAGACCCCATTAAACACCAGTCCCCCATTGCCTACTCCCCGTATCCCCTGGCAACATCCATTCAACTCTCTGTCTTTGTAGATTCAACTACTTCAGGGACATCTGCACCCCTCAGGGTGTGGGGGAGGCATAGGGACACACCAGAAGGTTCAGGTAGAGGAGCTGTGGCACCTGAAAAGCCATGGGGGCACTCATCCCCACCCTCCCCATGCCCTCACCCCGACATCTGCATTCAAGAACTCCACTCCCTTCCTGGATCCCCAAAAGATCGTCCAGCATATGGTTTCTTTAAAATATTAACAACAACAACAAC
>NW_006482728.1:0-476 GCF_000325575.1 Pteropus alecto | reverse complement strand
TGATTTGATACACATATACTGTAGTGTATACTTAAAATTTCCAAAGACAGTGGATCAAGGGTTCTCGCCACACACGCGAAAACTACGTGAGTTGACGAGTATGTTAATTAACCTGCAATCATATGCCTAAGAGATTAAATTGCAACACTCGTATGCATTTATTTATGTGAACAGCTTTATTGAAATAGAATGCACATATGCGATGAGAAAAACAAATGTGATGCACATATGTGATGAGAAATATTTTCAGCTGCCGCCTAGGCACTTTACAGTATAATCACCTTGCTCGCACCCAGAGTCTTAACCTGAGCTAAGGATTTCCACCATAAATTTTAAAAGTTTCTGATTTGTTTTCCCCAGGGGGCGCATTTTAGAGCTGAGCCTATGACGAGTGTGTTTCATGTTTTGTCTTGGTGACTGTTCCGTGTGAACTTGAGAAGGATGTGCATCCTCTTGTTGCATGAAGTATTTAATAG
>NW_006482727.1:0-476 GCF_000325575.1 Pteropus alecto | reverse complement strand
GGGGAGAGGCGAGGGAGGTGCTGGTGGCCCTCCTGTCAGCTGCGGGGGTCAGGCCAGTCCCCCAGGCAGAGAGCGCCCAGGCTCCGGTCACCTGGCCACGCCGGCCTCCCTCTGCCCTCTCTCGGCCGGTGGGACCCAGAAGCCATGGCTGCTCGCCAGAGCCCCCCCACCT
The DNA here is from genome assembly GCF_000325575.1 of Pteropus alecto. Lineage (NCBI taxonomy): Eukaryota > Metazoa > Chordata > Mammalia > Chiroptera > Pteropodidae > Pteropus > Pteropus alecto. The sequence continues at coordinate 304 of NW_006482727.1, read as the reverse complement.
CGCATGGCCCCCCACCAGGAAGCTCTGCACTTGGAGCCCCCAGAGCGGCCCCCCCTTGTCCGGGCTGACCCGCAGAGCCACCCTCAACGCGGCGCTCTCTGAAGCTCGCCAGCTGAGTTGGTCTCTGAGCAGCACCCCTAAAGTGCCAGATGGACAAAGATCTGTGCGCCCCTCCCCCTTTCGACAGGGGACCGAGGGTCGGGTGGAACAGCCGCATGGCTGCTGCCCGGGCTCCCCCCAGCCCCCAGCCTCGGGCGTCTTCCCAAACACAGAACCTCATTCAACAGCTTTTTTTTTTTTTTTT
>NW_006482726.1:0-476 GCF_000325575.1 Pteropus alecto | reverse complement strand
CATCTTAATGTGGCTGTGAGGTCAGAGGGCCATCAGAAGAGAACCCCTGCTCTTATCACTGCTCTTACTTGTTCCGTTGTATGAAGGCACTGGAAGCTGCTATTATAAAACACAAAATATTGGTTAGTAAAGGTTACACTTGCAGTCGTTTATTCTCGATGCTTGAATTGTCTCTCCCTTTACTTGTCAGAGACCAGCAGAACGGGACATAGGAACAGTAAGAGCTGATAGGAGAGGTTGAAAGGTCTGTAAGATTGGATTCTTCAAGATCTCAGGGATGACTGGATTGCAAAGTTCTGTGTGCCCAGAAAGAAACATGAGTTCACAAGACACCGGGGAGGAGAAATGGAGCAAAGGGGAAGCAGGATGTGACGACAGCCCTCTTGGCTGTTTGCCTGGTGGCAGCCACACACATGCACGTAGGCTGCCACAAGGGGGCACTGCTACAACTCTGAGAGGGTCTGAAAAACGCAGGA
>NW_006482725.1:0-476 GCF_000325575.1 Pteropus alecto | reverse complement strand
TATTCCAAAATATGGTTATCTGCTTTTTTATACTATTGGAAACTGTAAAAGTGTGCTCTTGGATTTTGAGCAAGAGAGCAATAAAATCAATACCAACTAGTACTTGAATAACTCAGACCCAACCAAGAAATCTTACAGAATAAGAGGATCGAATAAGCTGGAGCAGGGCCAGGAACAATATCTGAGCATTGTACTTATTCTGGAATCTACTCAAATGGTATTTTGAAAAACGTTAATATTTATGCTTTACTTTGCACATTTAGGAATTCAGATCTATGAGAAGGACAAATTTTAAAGTCTTAAGAAAACTGCTTACTCAAACTAACTTATGTTAAGGATTTGACTATTAAACTTTAAACTCTCTAATAAAATTGAATAATATGCAATACATTCAGATTCATTATAAATATTAAAAAGTTGTGGACACTGTCCACAAAAAATTAACTTAAAATGGATTAAAGACTTAAACGTAAGAC
>NW_006482724.1:0-476 GCF_000325575.1 Pteropus alecto | reverse complement strand
GGAGCTCTGTGCCAGGAACTGGGGACAGAGACCAATACATATATTTTCTGTTATTTCACATGTCAGTATCTCTTTTACTTGATAAAATCATTAAAGGAAACTATTATAAGCTATAAAAGTAAAAAGAAAAAAATATGTTCCCTTAGAGAGTCAAATATGTTAGAAAAATGAAAGTTATGGGCTGCGCATCACTCATTCCAATGTACCTAGAGAGACACTTGGCACTACTAAAAAATGTACTTCATTCACTGGCTGTCCAGTCCTTACGCATATAAGTCTCTCTTTATACTTTGTTTCCCTATGAAGTTTCCTATGTCCCCAACAGCGAGGTAAAAACTCTTGTCATGTGATCCCACAGCACCACACTAAATATACTTTCTCTGTTGTCACCCTATAAAAGTAATGGTTACTTGATGTTGTAATTACCATTTTTTTCCTCTCATTTTCACTAAAGTAAGCAACAGGATTTTTTTTTT
>NW_006482723.1:0-476 GCF_000325575.1 Pteropus alecto | reverse complement strand
AACAAACAAACAAAAACAAAACAAAACAAAAAAACTTCAATACATAACTTTAACACACGAAAATTTAATTAAAATGTGTTATAAACCTAAATGTAAAACTTAAAATTATAAAGCTTCTAGAAGAAAAGACAGGAGATATCCTTGGTTGAGCAGAGTTTCTTAGTTATGACACCATAAGAAAAAATAAGTCGAATGCACTTCGTCAAAATTTAGAACTCTTTAAAAGACAAAATTAAGAGCTCTTTGGAAGACACTGTTCAGCAAATGAAAAGATAACTCATAGACTAAGAGAAAATATTTGCCAACCACACAACAAATAAAGGATCTGTATCTAGACTACATAAGCAATCCTCAAAACTCAGTTATGGGAAAACAACATAATTTTTAAAAAACAGCAAAAGATTTTAAAGGGAACGTCACCAAAGACAATATACAGATGACAACATATGAAAAGATGTTCAACATCGCTAGTTATT
>NW_006482722.1:0-476 GCF_000325575.1 Pteropus alecto | reverse complement strand
TGGTGCTGGCAGGATCCATTGTTCTTTTATTGAGCTCTCCTCCACCCCACCCCCACCCTGTCTTGGCTCATTCTGTGGACTTTTCTCAAATCTCTCAAAAGTTCACAAAACTTGAATAAGCAGCATCTGGCCTTGACATGCCCCCATACCTCTTGCTGAACAGCACTAGCAGCAGTAGCCTCAGCTTGGCCTCTCGAGGCACATCCAAGTCCAGCATAGCAGTGGACCATTTGTGGATTTCTTGGTGGCTCAGGCCAAGGGGCCCTGGGCAAGGGACAGGCTATGGCTAAACTTGGCCTGTGGTGGGGCCCTTCCCAGCAAGCCCTGGCCTGCGTGCCTGGTGGCCAGCTTCTGTCTAAGTTTGCAACCCAAGGCCACATCCAAGGATGACATACACAAAGGACATAGGAGGCAGGCACCAGAGTCCTGCTAAAGCAAATCCTAATTGAGACAACAATGACTGAAAAGGAGAGGAT
>NW_006482721.1:0-476 GCF_000325575.1 Pteropus alecto | reverse complement strand
AGACCTCATTATTTCTAGTTTAGGTCACCCCTTCATCCTTTGAGGCATCATCTCAGAACTTAAATGGCTTCAAGACACAATCCTACTTTTTATTTTTTTTGTGAAGTAAATGGAGCTGAGAGAGGTGAAGTAATTGGTCCAAGATCATAAAAACAAACTCAAGAGCTTGATACTTTCCACGCTGCCATTCTGCCTCAAGGAGACACATGGTCATTTCTTCTATTTTTCCTTGTCTATATTTTTATGATTATTCCTGGAGAACAAAAGTTCTCTCATATCCCAAGTAAGAGAATACAAATGCAACCCAGGCAGTGTCAGAAACTGAATGCTTTGAACTGTTTGGAGGCAGTGAATTATCAATGCAAAAGTTTTCAAAGGAGACCAAGTTTTAAACATCTTTCAAGGATTATATGAAAAGAAAAAGAATAAAATGAATATTTGAATTTTTAAAAATAACATAATGCATTTCAAGGATT
>NW_006482720.1:0-476 GCF_000325575.1 Pteropus alecto | reverse complement strand
TCTTTTCGGATATGGGTTTTCAAGTCTTGGGGTAACATTTAGTTAGGCCTATGATCTATTTGAGACAAGTCAAACTACTTGACTGAAACTGAGCTTCTGACCTCCTTTTCCCAACCCCAACCTGTTTCTCCTACCCTCATCTCCATCTCTTTCAACGGACATTTCATTTTCTCTATCGTGTGGGTCAAAAACTCGGCGTCATTTTGAACTCCTATCTGCCCACATCCAGTCTATCGATGAGCCCTATTTGCTCTACCTTCAGGACAGATCTCATATATGACCATCTCTCACTACCTCCGTCTCTGCCATCCTGGTCCAAGCCACCTTCAACTCACATCTGGAGCATTCAGCAGCGTCCTGACTGGTGCCTGGCTTCCGTCCTCACCCCCATCCTTGACCTGGCAGGCAGAACGCTCTGGCGAAGACGAGGTCGTGCCACTCCTCTGTTCCAATCCTCCGGGGACTCTCACTCGATT
>NW_006482719.1:0-476 GCF_000325575.1 Pteropus alecto | reverse complement strand
ACAGCTGAAACTTATTGGATTTCGTTAACCAAGGTTGCCATATAAAATAAATTAATTAATTTAAAAAGTAGTATCATGACAAGACACAATCGGTTGGTAAGGTAAGTTAGCAGATGACGGTGGAAAACGTAGAGTTGTCAATCAGGACAGATTACTGTTGATTAATCCGATAGGTCAAATCAGAGCACCAACAATCAGAATACAGAGGTGAATTGGATCCTGTTGCAAGCATGGTTTGTCCTCTCATACGTTTTAACATTCTCTTTGGACATTGTTTTTATATATCTCAGCTGTGTGGGGGAGAGAAGCCAGAATTATAGGACTGACCTTTAGACCAAGGGAAATGAATAATTTCATACATGTAATTGGGAGTTATTGTATAGAATGGAAAAGAGGAGAAGGAGATTGGAAGCATGTAGACTGAAGTAAGGGCTCTACTGCAGAAATTAAAGTATGGGAGAGGAGGGTGAGGTTCT
>NW_006482718.1:0-476 GCF_000325575.1 Pteropus alecto | reverse complement strand
GAAGAAATCACAATACATCTTGAGACAAATGAAAATCAGAAAACACTGTAATTCAAAATTTATGGTACAAAGTAGATAAAGAGGAAAATGTATGACAATGGAGGTTCACCTCAAAAAAATTCAAAGACAGGGTTACCTAGAGCCTAAATTAACTGAAGGGAAAATAAAAGTTTAAAGTGATTGGAATGAAGAGAATATGAAGATCAGGGTGAAAAAATCAAATTAACATCTAAAAACCAATAGAAAATATAAGTGAAAGTGAGAGTCATCGGTTGTCTGAAATGATAAATAAAATTCATAAGACTTTAGTCACAATCATCAAGAAAAAAAGAAGACCCAAAGAGATAAACTTAGAAATGAAAGAGAACTGACAACTCCCCCTATAAAAACACAAAGGTTTATATGAAAAATGGTATGAACAATTATATGTCAACAAATTAGACAACCTTGAAGAAATTAATAAATCCCTTAGAAAC
>NW_006482717.1:0-476 GCF_000325575.1 Pteropus alecto | reverse complement strand
TGAACCCCAAAGCACCATTCCCCATACGTGGCACCGATGGCCAGCCAGACTCCAGCTGCTCTCAGATGTCTAAAATGTATGTCAGTTGTTTTGTGAAACTGTGAGTCTGCTCAGGATGCAAGACTTCACGAGTAAACAAATGATGCTCAGGTCTCACTCGATCCCCAAATGAAGCCACTGACACATGAAGTCAGCAGAAAAGAAAGTCAGTGCTGTGAAACCAATCAGAGCTTCAAAACAATGGTTGAAAAAATAATTTACAACTTGTATTAAAAGTGAAGAGTGAGGTTAGATAGGGTGCGAGTATAGATTGAGTACCAATACCGCAAATGGCTTGTGTTTTCCTATGAGCCATCCGACGGAAACATCCAGAAGGATGAAAACCATGGTGAATGATGAGATAATTCCTTCACCACTTGGTTCAATTAGCTTGAGTACTATCTACATGCAAAGAGATACAAATAAAATGGAAATGT
>NW_006482716.1:0-476 GCF_000325575.1 Pteropus alecto | reverse complement strand
GGGGGTCTCAAGAGACAGGCACTTCTAGACCTGTGCCCTCAGCTGTTGGTACCCATCCCCACCCTCTCCACCCAGGCCAGATCCCCTACTGGTGTGATTAACTAAATTATGGTTTTTTTCTTGAGCAAATTGCATCGGCCTAATTGAATGAGGCTGCAGGAGCCTTGACTTGAGGCTGAAGGTGGGTGTGGACAGCCGGAGCCTGGGAGAAAAGGGTGTGGGAACAAGTTGCGGGGCTAGGGCACTGACAACACTGAGCGGGGGACAGAATGGGTGAGAGAGGGAGAGAGGAGGGCTGTGGGCATAGGAGAACATGACATCACTCGTTCAGTACATCCTTTCTGCACACCCACTAGTACTCCCATCACATTAGGTGCCTGGGCAGTGGGATGTGAGGATCGGTGCTCCCCACAAGACCACTGAGCATTTACTTAGTGCTACATATTTCGTTTGTTTAAAAGCACTGTTCCATGTAA
>NW_006482715.1:0-476 GCF_000325575.1 Pteropus alecto | reverse complement strand
TCACGGTGGACATTGGTCTGTGCTCCTCTATGGCATTAGCATATTTAAGAATTCCATAAGGTAACTGGATACGTTAACTGTTCTAACACTGAAACTTAAAATTACTGATGTCACTTCATACAAAGCAAAAGGACATTGTGAAGTGAAACAGAAGTAGATTCCTCATTTAAGGGAGGTGCACTGTGCTCTGATGACATTTCTGAGTCTACCTTGTAGGGTCAAGCTTGAAGCCTCCACAGGATGAGAATTCATATAGCAGAACATAAGACATCTGTAGCCAGCGTTCCTGCGATTTCTGAACCAAACTCCGCTATCTCAACGACACCCTTCGCACACGACTTACATGAGGCAAAAACAGAACTTCAAAGATTGTTAATAGAATTCCTCAGCAACGTGCACAAACTTTCCCAGGCCCTCAGAGCAACGAAGAGTAGCCAGACCACGCCGGCCCTCACAGTCCAAGGGCAGGACTTTGG
>NW_006482714.1:0-476 GCF_000325575.1 Pteropus alecto | reverse complement strand
TATTTTTTTTTCTGGGCTATTTTAAGTTTTTGCATTTCCAAATACATTTTACGATCTGCTTATCAGTTTCTGCCCCCAAAAATGTCTGCCGAGGTTGTGATAGGGACTGCGTGGAACGCAGAAATCGATTTGAGGAGAATTATCATTTAAAAAACTTTTCCTTGACATTTCTCTTTAACCACAATTTGTTTAGAAGTATGCATCTTAACTTTCACATGTCTGGAAGCTTTCTCCTTCTCATTCTCATTTTTCTATAGTGAATGTAAGGGTTGTACTTTGGACACAGTAGAGGAAAATGCATTTACGTTTGTTTAGTTACTTCATATAGTTTCTTCAAATATCATTGGAGTGAACTTTTCAACTATTAATTTCACAGGGTCATTCTCAGTCTTTCGCACTTGTATGTAGAATGACCGTAAGGGGATGCCCTGACAACATGAACCCCGAGTTCCTGGAGGTTTGTTTATCAGGGGAAG
>NW_006482713.1:0-476 GCF_000325575.1 Pteropus alecto | reverse complement strand
TTGCTTCTACAAGACTCTGCTGAGGTCCCTTTGGGAGTTTCCCATACCACTCCCAGGAAGAGATTACCCCTGCTTCCTCTGTTGTTCTTCAGAACCTTATTTATGCTGCTGGTATTGCATAAATCACGCTGTGCTATGATTTTTCTTTTTTACCTGCTTCTTACTGCTGAGACTAGCTAGAGGCAGGTGAAGCGCCTAAAGTGAAAAAATATAAGGAGACACTCACTGTCAGAGTCACGCATTTAAATTTTGCACCCTGGTGCCTAGTCCTCATCCAGAGTAGCCTGCTACTGTGCTCACTAGGAGGGCTTGACCTGCATCTTGTCCTTCAAGCCAGGCAAGCAGTGTGGCAGTTTGCAGCCTTTCATAACATGGGGCTCTTTCTTGTTTCCAGAGAACCGTGGAAACAGATCTGCTTTCCCATGAGAGGTGAAAACAAGACTCATTAAATCTATATCTTCTAGGTCATAAAGGAA
>NW_006482712.1:0-476 GCF_000325575.1 Pteropus alecto | reverse complement strand
AAGATAGGCTTATAGAAACTTCATGTGCAAGTCCCACAAAAGTAGCCTAGAACCTGACTTTGGAATATGAGGGTACTTGCCATCTATTCTTTTGTTCTGAGTCTTTGAAAGAGTCCCATTTTTAAATGTTGATGTACAAACATCTACTATATTTTTTTAATGTTGATCACGCACCAAGCACTGCTAGTTGCTGGGAGTCCAAAGATGAATTAAGCTTCCTGCTCTCTAGAAGGTTTTAAGATATACTTTAAGGCAGGAAAAAGAAGTATAGGTAAAAAAATATACTTATGGTAATCAAACCTTCTTAGTAAGTATGATCTTGAAAAAAGAATTGGTCCTTTCTAATCCTTTAAATATGAGGGATTGATTCCTCAACAGATTAAACATAAAATCATCACATGATCCAGCAATTCCACTCCTAAGTATATACAAAAGACTTAAAAGCAGAGAATCAAACAGATATCTGTACACCAATG
>NW_006482711.1:0-476 GCF_000325575.1 Pteropus alecto | reverse complement strand
AGTTGCTGTTTACCAGAGCTTTTGATTTAGTAGCTCTGGGGTAGGGCCCAAGTCCTCAGGTGGTGCTGATGTCACCAATTGGGAACAACTCATTGAGAACCACTGCTACAGAAAGATATTTCCAGCATCTAGTACCCTTTTCCCCTGGCCTGGCCTTGCATCTCACCTCCCATTCTGTGTCTGTGGTTACAAGCTCCTAATCACTGGTTGATCTTTGAACATGACAGTCAGTCATTTGACTTCTCCAGTTTCCCCCTCACCATCCCTTCTGGACCTGGTCATATACTCATCTTCTCTTTTGTCCATTAGCCTTGATCTCACTAGACCCCAGCCCAGCCCAGAGATCTTAGTCAGCCATCAGGTCACGTGACCAGCTTCTACTGGGATTGTATGGATTGCTGGGGATGGAGGGTGACAGCTGGGGTGGTCTTTAATTGAATGTTTACATTAGTGGTCCCCACACCGTCACAATGTTA
>NW_006482710.1:0-476 GCF_000325575.1 Pteropus alecto | reverse complement strand
AGGCGTGGGAGAGCTGGCCCACCCTGAGGCTTTGGGGACAGAGAGGACGGATCTGCGAACAGTGACAACTTGAATCAACAGTTTGGGACCACTATGCGTGTGCAGGCGTGCGTGACGCGTGTGTGCACGCACGTGTATGTCTGGGTGCTCAGTTAATACCCAGCCACTTAATCCCTTTTCATGCAAACAGACGCCGGATCGTAAGCCCAGAGAACTCAAACTGAAACGCAGCCAGCCTCCGGCCCCTGCCAAATGGCCCTGACTCCTAACGAGGGAGATAAACGGAGCGGCCATCAAAGCAGATTTTCAATCTGTCGATTTCCGCTTTGGGGCCTTTAGACCTCGATTCCCCCCCCTCCACCCCCTCCCCAACTCCTGCCTGGTCCACCTTCCTCTCCCACTTTGCCCCACCCCCACGCTTTTATCTCCCAAGGTTGGGTCTATTGACCTGAGGTATGAGGGCTCCTTTCATCAGG
>NW_006482709.1:0-476 GCF_000325575.1 Pteropus alecto | reverse complement strand
CTATCATCTATCCATCATCTATCTATCTATCATCTTTCCATCTGTTATCTATCTATCGGTATATCACTGTTTCATTTATCATCTCTCTATTGGTACATCCATCAATCCATCTATGCATCCATCATTCCATCTCTTTGTGCTTACCTATCTTTCCATGTATCTGTTGATCTATCTTTCCCATTATGTATCTGTTTATCATTATTAATTTATCTATATATCTATCATCTCCTTCTATCTGGCAATAATTTTTGTTATCTCCTCATCAATCTGTTTCAATCAATCGATCTATCTGTTTATCTATCTATCCATGCATCTGAATCTTTTCATTTTTTTATCCAAAAAACATACTTTCTAATTATCCATTTATGTTTGTGCCTAACGATCAATATATACCTGACGTTACTTATTGACTATCTAGTTCACATTTATTCATCAATATTTCTATAATATCTATCAATCCATCCATCCATTTATCT
>NW_006482708.1:0-476 GCF_000325575.1 Pteropus alecto | reverse complement strand
ATGATTCAGCAGATACCAGAAATCCTCAATAGGATTAACAGCTAATTTCTCAGCAGAAACATTAAACCAGAAAGAAGTGGGATGGCTTATTTAAACTGCTAAAAGAAGAATTCAATATCTAGAAAACATATTCCTTCAAAAAGGAAAATTAAGATATTCTAAGAAAAGCAAAAATAGTTATTTCATTATTAGAACTCTCCTATCAGAAATACTAAAGAAAATCTTTCAGGATGAAATGAAAGATACCATACAGCAACTCATAACCACATGAAAAAATAAAGACCAGTAAAGCAGCTACATAGGTCAATATACAGATAGGATAAATGTATTTTTTCTTTCATGTCTCCTTTCTTATTTAAAATAAAATTGCATAAAGCAACAATTATTAAACTATGTTGAATGGGCTTATATGCATAAAGATGTAATTTGTATGACAATAAAAAAAGAAGAGGAGAGGGAAGGGAACTAAATAGAAA
>NW_006482707.1:0-476 GCF_000325575.1 Pteropus alecto | reverse complement strand
GTCCAGAAACGTGCAGACCCTGGCTCCATGAGCTGTTCTCCAGCTGCCTCAGATTAAAGGCCTTGATCTTGGTCAGCCATTGGGGCCAGTCTGCCTACCTGTCGCTAGGTGCATTTCTGAAATGCCATCCTGAAGAAGAAAGAACTTATTCTGACCCCGCATAATTTGTACTGGGGAGGATGGGGAAGAGGGTGCAGAAGAGCAAATTTCCCTCAATGAGGGATTTGTTCTGGGGTTAGAATCGAGAAAGAAGCCTGTTTCTTTCCAGGAGACACTCACCCTCTGCTTCTGTCTCTTCACCTAAAAGCCAGCCTTGGTGAGTACTGCGAAGCTTACAGATTCGGTTCCCTGACAGTTTCTTCAGCTATTGTACCTCTTTGTCCCTTGTCCTTCCCCTGCTTTTAGCTCCCTGCACCCCTTCCCCAGCTCCAACCTTTTTTACTAGAGAACTTAGGCCATCAAGTGTCTGCGTGGAA
>NW_006482706.1:0-476 GCF_000325575.1 Pteropus alecto | reverse complement strand
AGGAGTCCCTTCTTAAGCTGGGCTTCTCTGGGAAGCTAAGCGTCCTAGGTATTTTCGGCCTTCCAGCTGGCTCACGGAGGCCGCTGTCTTGGCTCAGTGACGGATGCAGAATCCAACGCCCCACCGTGGGGCTAGGCCAGTTGCATCGTGAACTGCAAGCATTCTGCGGGCAGGAGCGTTTTCTAACAGGAATCGTTAGCAATCCCGACTAGAGCAGAAGGCACCCTGCCCGTGGCTGGGAGGAGGAAGGGCCTGTGCAGTGATGTGGACAGGCTTCTAGCTAAGGGGACGGTGTTTGCAGAGCCTTGGAGGCGTGAGAAATTCAGCACACCCTGGCAGAGGTTTCTGTTTCCCTCCCTCCACTTTGGTGTTAGTATTTGAAACAGAGCTTTTCCGAGCTGTCTTGCTGGGCCCTCTGCCCCAGACTGGCGGAGTTTATGTGCCTGGCGTGGCAGGGGTGGGGGGTCGGGGGTGGG
>NW_006482705.1:0-476 GCF_000325575.1 Pteropus alecto | reverse complement strand
GAGGGAGGGAGGGAGGGAGGGAGGAAGGGGGGAGCTGAGGGAGACCTGGTTGTTCTGGCTATCCCAGAAAATGTGTAAGGTTTTTACTAAAGTGTGACATAGTCACCGGTGTGACTGCCTCCCTGGGCGTCCCCCTCCTGGTTGCTGCTGGCACTCTCCACAGTGTCTTCACTTCAGCCTTGGGCCAGGGCTGAGTGAGCAGAAAGGTCAAGAGCTGATAGTCTTGACCATCACTGGAGCATTACAAGCAACAGGCCTGTGGAGTGTCCAGTTACTCATACCATATTGGGTTCTGTTCTCATTAGCACAAAACTTGACCTAGAACCAAGTAGGCCATTTACAAATTCCAAAGTGCAAGCGCCCAAGGCAAGCAAGTTACACATGATTCTAAGACACCAAGACTAGATAATGTCAATGAAGGACCCAGAGCCTAGACCACAAAGCCCCTAGCCACCGAGGGCACAGGTTTGTGGGGG
>NW_006482704.1:0-476 GCF_000325575.1 Pteropus alecto | reverse complement strand
ACCCCCCAGGGTTCCTTGCCACATGACCCACTTACAACACTGCAGATCACTTCTCCAGGGCCAGCGGCAGAACCTCTTGCCCCCGTCTGCTACGATGGAATCTTACTGTTCCGTGATCATGGCAGTGGCTCTCTCGCCCCCCTCACCATACTCTGTTGGCCATCTGCAAGTCACAGGTTGCACCTGCCGTCAAGGAGAGGGGATTATATGAGGTCACGGCTAGTTGAAGGTCGTCTTAATGCCTATTAAGGATGTTTTAACTTTTTTTTTTAAATAGGAAAGACTTTGAAATATTATATTACAGAACAGAGTCTGTTGGGTAGAGCTGTTTCAAACAGCAGAGTTAACCTGATTTCACTGCAGAAGGGCCAAGTCCTTTCAAGATAGAAGTCTCAGATAAAGGAGTTCAGAACCAGAGCGGAGACCGATCGTAGAAGAGGGTGGTGATTTACACAGTTTCCAAAGTGGATGTTGGG
>NW_006482703.1:0-476 GCF_000325575.1 Pteropus alecto | reverse complement strand
CCGATACCCTGTCTAGGAGCTTCCTCAAGCACAAGTCATTAATTTCTGGCATTACTGATTAAACTGAATCCATAAAATTTAATTTTCTGGAACACCTCCAATTTTCCTGACATATTATGGGAGGACTTAAATCTGATGTTTTAAAATATATTTCTGGAATTTCTCAGAACTTACTCATGCATCTAAAGGAGTAAAAATATAGACAGGTTATTTTCTTTATTTCTCAGATGAACTTCACAAACAAATTGAGATCTTAAATACTAATAGAAAAAGATACTGAGATTATATGCATTGGATTAATTTTCTCCTCTACATATTACAGTTAACAATTAAACGGCCATTAGAGTCTAAGTATTTTGTAATTTTTAAAAACATTTATGGTCTTTCTGCTGTTCAATTAATTTTTTATTAAATAAACTTCACATAGTTAACTTTCTAGTTGTAAAACTAAAATAAATATCAAGAACAGAACATTT
>NW_006482702.1:0-476 GCF_000325575.1 Pteropus alecto | reverse complement strand
TTACTGTCCCTCCAATTTCCTGCCAACCACTCCTGCTGCTGAGCCAGAGTGACTTTCACCTGTTTACTTGGCTGGGAAACTGTCTTCTACCCCCGGGGAGTCACTATGCTTTGGGGTCCATTGGCTGTGACGGTTACACTCCTCCAATTATGCACATCCTGGCAGGAAGCAGACCTCGGGCCAGGGACGGGGTGTGGCTGCCTTGGCGCCTGTGTCGCTGAGCTTCCACCACAATCTGTCCCGCATTACCAGGTATCGAGTCCGCCCAGCCCTCACACCTCCCTGTCATCCTCACCCCGATCCTTGAACACGCGGACCATCTCTCCTGCCTTTCCCGTGTGTCCCCTGTGTTATTTCTTAACATCTGTCCGCACAGATTTGGGTCCTGTCCACGACCGCCCGCTTGGCTACTTAGCGAGGTTGCCGATTGCTGCAGGGCTTGGAAGCGAGGCTGCCCCGAGCTGTCGCCACAAAGA
>NW_006482701.1:0-475 GCF_000325575.1 Pteropus alecto | reverse complement strand
AATAATGGTGTCTATCTCACTGGGATGTTGGGAAGATTAAATTAGGGAATATACATAAAGTGCTTAGACAAATACGTGGTATATAGTAAACTCTAAGGGTTTTCAGTTAGCATTACTGTTGCTGTATTTTGTTCTAATAAAACTTTATATTTTAGGTGGATGTTATGCCAATGAAAGTGGTCTCTTATACAAGTTACACTCAAGTCATTCTTCATACCATGCACAGAAAATAAGAAGCATGAGGCCCAGAATATATCCCAAGTACTTCAAAAAACTTTCACCAATTCCACCAACCAACTTTTTGCTGCTTATAACAATTTATAAGTTACTTCCTCTCCGTACTACTTAGTGGGCAATGACTGGGGACTACAACGCAAACAGCACCTCCTAGATTGAGAACATAACTTACAGGACCATGAGGGGTGGGGTAAAGCCACTGACATGGAAATAATGGACTCTGTCGCTAAATTAAATT
>NW_006482700.1:0-476 GCF_000325575.1 Pteropus alecto | reverse complement strand
TCTGACTGGTGGCTTAGGCAGTATCAACCCCTACCCCACCTTATTCCTCCATTCTACCCCATCCGCCCAAAGTGAGATAGGATACTGGACTCCTTACCTGCAGGAGAGGCCAGTGAGAATTTTTCTCCTCATCACAATTTCTGGAAGTAGTTATTGTGTTCCATGGATCTGCAATAGCAGAATTAAGATGAAATTTCCATCTAGGCACCAGAAAAAAGAAAATTGCCATATATGGTTGGAAATTTCCCAATGATAGGTGGCACTCATTTTTAAGTTAGGTTTAGTATCAATAAATTAACTTGAAAGGTTATCTAAAAAAATCTGTCATAAACTCCTTCCTATTACATCCCCTACTTAGAATCTGTCTACGATTAATAACAGAATATTCTAGGCTTTGATGGCAGTTAATGCTCTGGAACTTTTGCTACCACTGCACCTAATAATTCTATGCTGTGATGCTTACTCTGGGTTGAGTG
>NW_006482699.1:0-476 GCF_000325575.1 Pteropus alecto | reverse complement strand
CACACACCATGGGAACGTGGGATGTGACACCCTGTGACATTAGCTTCCTAGCAGGATGTTTGTGGACACCCAGCCTTGTATACCAAGACCTTCCCACGAGGCCAGACAGCCTGGGATGAGTGACGACGTCCCCGCAGAAAGGCCCCAAACAACGTGTGTGCTGGAGACTGCTGGGCTGGGGTAAACTGAGGCAGGATCTGGAGGGGTTGGGCAGGGGTCACCATGAGGTCCTAGATAGGACGGACCGGCCGAGGGCTCCATCGGCGCCCAGCTGCGGGACAGGGCGAGCCTGGAGGAGGGCCCGTCACGGTGGGGTCAGCCGCGGGGCGAGGCGAGTGGGGCGCGGGCTCCCAACCTGGCCCGGGCACCTGCGGCAGCGTGGCGAGTGCTGCCAGCTGCCTCCCCACCGTCTCCAGGGCGGGGTGGGCCTCCTGATCCTCTGCAAGAAGCACTTTGCAGACGCGAAGACCAAATGC
>NW_006482698.1:0-475 GCF_000325575.1 Pteropus alecto | reverse complement strand
TTTCTCATCGGCCAAAATATAGTTACATGTAAGACCTAACTACAAGGGAGGCTGAGAAGTGCGTTTTCCGTTTTGGGTAGCCATGTGCCTAGCTAAAATTCTACATTTCTATGATTGAAGAAAGGGAACATGGATGTTAAGAGACAATTAGCAGAGTCTGATATCACCTGACCTCCACTCTCTTTTCTGCCACTTAGCGTGGCTATCTCTTGAGCACTGTAGGTCTCAGCCTCACTGTCACCTTTTACAGAAAGCCTTCCTGAATCCTTACCTCAAGTCGAGGTTAGATGTCCTTCTTTTACACTCCCACAGTCCTCAACCCTCCCTCCCCAGTCAATCTACTAACCACTCCCTCAACATACACTGCTGTGGACTCAATGTTTGTATCCTCCCCAAATTCACATATTAAAAACCTAATGCCCAAGATGATGATATTGGGATGTGGCAAATTTGGGAGGTGATTAGGTCATGAGAG
>NW_006482697.1:0-476 GCF_000325575.1 Pteropus alecto | reverse complement strand
ATGGTCAGAATGTTATATAAATGATCATATGTTAATGAATCTTATGTAGGACATAGAGGGAATTAAGTGAGGTAAAGCCTATAATTAATTAAAAAATAAATAAATAATAAAATTAGTAAATAAAATAATGAATTCTCTTGTATGAATCAGAAAAGGGATTGCTTAATCTTTTCTGTGGTTTGTTCAGTGTTCTTCTATTTGTCTTCATTTAGGCATAATAATAGAGTGGCCTTATGTTTCTCTCGTGAAATGTTTTATGTCCAAAGGAGAACGTCACAGCCTTATCGTGAGGTCCAGGCTAACTGTTAGCAGAACTAATACCCAGCGGAATTACTAGACCAGCTCTCGGGCTCAGAGGCTGCTTTTCCCTTCATCACCCGATTTGTCATGTGATTTACAGCATTACACCTCAACTATTTATACAGATGTTTAAAATCCAGCTGTAAATATCTATTTAGAAATAAAATGAAAAACAT
>NW_006482696.1:0-476 GCF_000325575.1 Pteropus alecto | reverse complement strand
GTAGGGATGGTTGTTTTAGACATTTTAATGTTTTAGACATTTGCATAACATGAGTGGTCACTTACTTAACTTAACTCATTTGCATTGTTTCCATGTAGAGAAATTAGTTTGACAGCAGAGGGCAGAGGATGGTAAAAAGCGACGCTTGACATTGTTAGATCACTGACCACACACATCGCGTGTATCCATGAGAGGCAAGTGGGATGCTGACTGGTCCAGAAACCACATCCAGGAGGAATAACTGTAGATCTGAGGGGTTGAGCCTGGAGAAGATGGAGAGGAGGAAAAGCAGAAATTATATTCAAATACTCGAAAGGGCACGGACTTCTTTTATGCTCTAGAAGGAACTAGGATTTGTGGATAAGGATTGCAGATCATCGTTTAAATAGAAATTGCAGATAATCGAAGCTGCACAACTCTGTGCAGGGCGGGATTGGGCGCAGTACGCAGACCGCCCTGTTGGTGTAACAAGCCGC
>NW_006482695.1:0-476 GCF_000325575.1 Pteropus alecto | reverse complement strand
CCACAGGCAGCGCGGAAAGACTGAGCCTTTCTTTGTCTGCCCAGAAAACCTTATATCGGGGGCAAAATGAGAGTCGTCAGTGGGCGTGTGGCCAAAACATTAGTCACTCGAGTTTTAAATTTCTAGTGACATTGTCGTAAACGTGTCGATGATGGGGAATCCAGTCATAAAATCAAAGTTCACCTCAAAAGTCCTCTGTCTTGCTGCATACCTTGAGGCGATTTCTCTGCCAGCTTGGCCATGACATAAATGGCTTTGGAAACAGCCCTAATTAGTGTAATTGGAAAGCATGTTTAATTATACATAATCTGAGACCTTTTTTGCAGGAAGTTTTCATTCTTTTTAGTTACAAGTCATTTTTGGCCGTGGAAGTGGCCAAAGCTATCCTCTTAAATACATTATCCAAATCACAATGTTCTCCTTTCAGTGTGAGATATGAGCAGGCATGTGAGATCAAGATCCCTGTGGAATATAAT
>NW_006482694.1:0-476 GCF_000325575.1 Pteropus alecto | reverse complement strand
GCTGAGCCTTCGACGGCCGCTCTCGACACGGAAGATGAATGGGTGGCGACGCGGAATGGTAAAGCCCTGAGGTCCGGGCTCTTTCTCATTATCCCCCCCTTTTTCCATCAAGGTGGTCCCTAAGGCTCATCTTTAAGTCCACAGCCCGGCTGCCCCTTGCCCAGCCCGACCGTGATCCAGCAAAGTGTCATCAAACCAGGAGACACTCATATATATCCCCCCCAAGGACGGTGAGCGGCCCGGGCTTTCTCAGGGTCTTGTAGATGGACGATTTTTCAGAGAAACAGTAATGCAGACCACGGAGCAGCTTCAGAAGGCTTGCTTTTTACTGTCTGTCTTGTTTCAACGTTTTGGGTTTTCTTTGCAAAATGCCAAGTGGAGTTCGGAGGAGCAGTTAAGCTGGTCAGTCCCGGGAGGGTGACCAATTTGTCCTGCGTCGCCTGGGACCCAGCAGTGAAAGTCCTGTGTCCTGGGAA
>NW_006482693.1:0-476 GCF_000325575.1 Pteropus alecto | reverse complement strand
GAATAAAGCTGCTATAAATATCCTTGTGCAGGTTTTGTGTGGACATGTTTACAATTCTATTGGGTAAATACCAAAAAGCACAATAACTAGATCATATGATAAGAGTGTGTTTAGTTTTATAAGACATTGTCTTCCAAAGTGGCTGTACCATTTTTCTTACACCAGCAATGTATGAAAGCTCCTGTTGCTCCACATCTTCATCAGCATTTGGTGTTGTGTTCCTGATTTTGGCCATTCTAGTAGGTATGTAGTGACATCTCATTGTTATTTTAGTTTGTATTGTTCTGATAATGTGATGCGAAACATCTTTTCATATGCTTTTTTGCCGGCTGTCTATCTTCTTTGGTGAGATGTCTTTGTCCATTTTTTTTAATGGGATTGCTTCTTGATTTTTCAGTTTTAAGAATTTCGTGTACATTTTGGTTAACAGTCTTTTAACAGATGTGTCATTTGCAAATATTTTCTCTCAGTCTGTG
>NW_006482692.1:0-475 GCF_000325575.1 Pteropus alecto | reverse complement strand
TTTATTAATTTATATTTTAAGTTAAATATAGAATATAATTAAAACTCTGCACAACTCTTAGAAGGAACAAGTTTTGGGAGTGTAAGAATTTGGCATATTATTTTGCCAAAAACATACTATACAGTATCAACAAATCCTTCATTTTGAATTTCACATTCACAGCACAATCATTAACAGAGAATTTTGAAAAATTATTTGAGTGTTTTATCACTTTTCACAGGGGCCTCTCTTAATCAAAGTGTTCTCTTTTGACGTGTCCACAGAATCATTAGGATTATAGATTTTTTCCTTCTTTTTCCATCTTTAACCACTCAGAGACTTTGCCTACGATCTCAGCAGTTCCCCAACATCATTAACATCAACTTCTTGAAATATAACACTGTCATATTGCAATGAACGTGGAGTCTATGTGCACAGTGTGGTCTGATATTTGCCACACTTCCATCGAGGCAAGACCTATGTCCTAGAGCAGAGG
>NW_006482691.1:0-475 GCF_000325575.1 Pteropus alecto | reverse complement strand
CAGAAGGGAAAACATTTGTCAACACATGACCTTTCAGAGTCACTTTTCTTTGTGCAGTGGGCCTTTGAAAGCTTAAAATAATCTGAATATACATTTTAAATGTTAACTGTCTAATATATCAATCAAAAGAGAGATTATCGCAGTGAATTAAAAAACAAAAGCCCTGTGAGAAATTTTAAAGAGTTTTTGTTTCATCCTTTCTTTCTTCTCCTTTTGGTATTCCTGTACAGTCTACAAGAAACCAACTTTATATACAGTCTCGAATAGATAAAAGTCAAGGGATAGAGAAAGATATAGTAACGCTAATTTTAAAAAGCTGGAGTGGCTATATCAGTTTCTGTGCTATTATTATTTGCTTCCACGTGCTCACTTCGGTTTTAGTTTGTTCTTTTTCAGATTCCTGAAAGTGGAAGGTTAGGTTAACGATTTGAGATCTTATTTCTTTAATATAGTGTCTACTGCTATAAATTTCACT
>NW_006482690.1:0-475 GCF_000325575.1 Pteropus alecto | reverse complement strand
GCCTCCCTTGTCAATTTTAGCTTGTGCTGATCTTTCATTTTCTATTTGTACGGTGCTTAATTTCCTCCAGAGATGTTTCCTAAAACTATAGTTTTTATATTTGTTTTCTTGGGATAAGTCCTATACTGAATTTCTCTCTCTCCTTTCTCCCTCCCTCGCTCCCCCATCTCTGTCTCTGCCTCTGTCTCTGTCTCTTTCTCCTACTTTTCAATTATTAGTGTACTAACCAGGGTTCTCCAGATGAACAGAACAAATAGGTTCTGAGATGTAGCTTACTTAGATATATATAAGGGGAGATTTAGTCCAGCAATAGGCTCACAAGTCATGGACACTTGAACCCCACCATCCGCCGTGTGCACACGGGAAAACCAGGAGAGCCGGCGGTGTGACTCGGTCCAGTCCCTGGGCCTGAGAGCCAGGAGCTGCATGTCCAAGAGCAGAGGACATGGATGTCCCAGCTCAAGAT
This sequence comes from Pteropus alecto, assembly GCF_000325575.1. Classification (NCBI taxonomy): domain Eukaryota; kingdom Metazoa; phylum Chordata; class Mammalia; order Chiroptera; family Pteropodidae; genus Pteropus; species Pteropus alecto. Next base: position 9 of record NW_006482690.1, on the reverse strand, counting down.
ATCGACAGA
>NW_006482689.1:0-475 GCF_000325575.1 Pteropus alecto | reverse complement strand
GATGCTAGCAGCTGGAATAGTCACTGAAGTTCACTAGCTTCAGTTTCCTCAACTATAAAATTAATGAATTCCATTACCCCATTGAATTATTATGAAACTCAAATAAGATTACTTAGATAAAAATTCTCAACAAACTATAAGTACCAACTTCATATAATATATATAATTCCATATGATAAATTACACAAATGATAAATGCATTATATAAAATAAACATATACATGCAAATATTTTTTACAACTTTGTAGCAGCAGTAGTGATAAATATAGTAGGAGAGGTAGGAGCAGAGATGATATTGTCTTTATTTACAACTGGTTCTGCTCAATTCTAAAATTACGAGATCCCTGCCTTATCATCTCTGCCTGCTGATTTATATGACTTCTGTTCATATAGTCCCATGCCCATGGAAGGGAAGCCCAGTTTGGTACCCCAAAATATGCCTTTTGGGGCTATTGATTATTTTAAGCAGGTTATT
>NW_006482688.1:0-475 GCF_000325575.1 Pteropus alecto | reverse complement strand
CCCCCGGTGGGGCAGTAGGTGTTGTTTGGAGTTGTGTGGCTTCATAGGATTGCGGGGGATGGGCACATCGTGGGCTGGGAGTCTCTAAGCTGTGTGTTACTTTGTTTCTTTTGGGCTTGGGGAAGATGTTTGCTGTGTGTTACTTTGTTTCTTTTGGGCTTGCGGAAAAAGATGTTTGCTTTCCTGTTCCATTGCTTCACCTGCCAGCTGCTGGTGTCCAATTTAACAGAACTGGACATCCGGCTTAAGATCAGGTCGATTTCCTAAACACTTCATTGAGGTATGAATGAGTTACCATAAAAATTAGCCGTTTTCAGGGTATAGTTCGGTGATTTTTAGTAAAGGTAACCCGTTGTCAGCCTTCCTCGGAATCCAGGCTTCGTTTTCAGTGCCGAGAAGATCACGCGTGGTCACCTGCCGTCATGTGGCACCTCCCAGCCACTGCAGGCACGGATCCCCTCTGTTCTGCAGTTTG
>NW_006482687.1:0-475 GCF_000325575.1 Pteropus alecto | reverse complement strand
GGGTCTCTGGTCCTGATTTGAAATGTTTGCAATGAATTCAAAACTTTTAAACAAAACACACGTGCTCACACACGCACATGTGCATTCGCACACAAACACGTGCACCGTGCTCACATGCACACGTGCACACCGCCTGCGAGCCTGCACGTTGTGACTTCTACAACACATATGTGACACCCGTGCACCTGCGCACAGAGAACAAGAGAGAGAACCTTATGGGGAAACAGTAACTTTCAAAAGAGAACTTTCCTTCTTATGAAGAATCTCAAACTAAGTTCGTACGGTTTTCGCCCTCTTGTCTGTTTTTTGATGTGACACAAAACACGTTTAATTTCTGAGCCATAGTCCTGATATTTTTTTCAAATTCATAACTGATGTTTAGCACTGTTGTTTAGTATTTTTTGTATCATTTCTCATCCAGTTATAAATTTGCCCCCAAGTATGTTGTTTAAAAAAGACAATTCCAGTTACTTGG
>NW_006482686.1:0-475 GCF_000325575.1 Pteropus alecto | reverse complement strand
GCTGGAGGGGAGAGGGTGGGGAGCCCCCAGCTGGGGAGTCTCCCTCGTGTGGTGGCCCAGCCGAGTGGAAGGATGCAAACCGGGGTCACCGTCCCAACTCCAGGAGCTCAGCAAGTCACTGGGCATCCAGGCATCACTGTCTGCCTCGCCCGTCAAGCAGGAATTGGGGTGAGAATTAAATTCCGTGGTTTGTGTGAGGGGCTCGGTCTCAGATGCTTGGCCAATGGCAGCTGTTCTGCTGCAGCTCCTGGGGGGCGGGGTACAGCCCTAAGAGGAGGCGGCTGTGCAGGGGGCAGAGCCAGGTGAGACTCAGGGCCGCCTGACCCCTGTCCTACCCACAGGATCGTGAGGGCCCTGCCTCACTGTTCCCAGCCCTGCACTTCCCTGCGAGCCCCACCGGAACGCCCTCCTCCGGGAAGCCCTCCAAGGACTTGGATCCACCGTGATCTGTCCCTTCTAATCCCTGGGCTCTGCC
>NW_006482685.1:0-475 GCF_000325575.1 Pteropus alecto | reverse complement strand
CTAGATGTCGGGATGGAATCACCTTTGTTCCTGAATCTGGCGAACAGAGGTGACTGGTGTCACGGTGGGTGGAAGTCTTGTACCGAGGGGACACTGTGTGTGACAACTTGTGGGACACCAGCGACACCAACGTGGTGTGCAGGCATTTGGGCTGTAGTTGGATCATGTCATCCCTGAAGGTGTGGGGTTCGGTCAGGGCTCTGGGCTGATTGTCCTGGACGACGTGAGCTGCTCAGGGCGTGAGTCCCTGCTGTGGAGCTGCCCATACAGAGACTCGAAGTCACACTACCGTAACCACGGGATGAGGCTGGTATCATATGCTCAGGTTGGCCACCAAGATGGCTGGGACCCTTCTGGGGACATAGTGGTGAGAACAGACCCACTTCCCACTCCGAGAACCTCAGTTAATTGGAGGGCATTCCGGGTCTGCAGGCCCCAAGCCCCACGTCACGTGCTCTAGTTAAAAATTCAACCT
>NW_006482684.1:0-475 GCF_000325575.1 Pteropus alecto | reverse complement strand
AGACCCTGGCACCAAGCAAAGGAGTAGATATGAACTGTACACTTTAAATGGGTGAATTTTATGTATTTGAATTCATAAATCTCAGAAAACAATACATACATACAACTGTACCTCCGTAAGTGCAAATAGGTTCTGAAATGATTCTTTCAAGAGTTAAGTGAACCCTAGGAAAGCTGTCACGGCAACCTAGGGGTCTTCTTTGACTTCCTAACTCTCAGCTGTACTCTTGATAGCTGAGGTTGCCATTACATGAACTGAACAAGTGAGGAGTCACAGTGAGTGTTTTATAAAAATAATGTTGAGTACCACGTATAGCCTGCTGACCTGGATCTGATGCGGTGGCAGTGCATGCTTTTCTGAATCTCAGTGTTGAGGACTATAGACAGCCACCACGAGTTTGGGCAAAACCTGTCATGAAAGCCTATCAAATGGAAAATTATGTTTATTTGTGGCTTTTTAGGGGAGGCTTCAGGGG
>NW_006482683.1:0-475 GCF_000325575.1 Pteropus alecto | reverse complement strand
ATATAATATAAATAAGATTTATATTTCTTCTATTAAGTCACTCTCTAAATCCTTTATGAAGCAGCATATAGTACAGGTTAAGAACATGAGGTCATATCCTGGCAAGTTACTTAAACTCTCCGTGCTTCAGTCCATTTGTCTCAAAGATGGAGATGATAATGACACTTTCTTGGTAGGGTTGCCACAGGTATTAAAGGAGTAAACCCATATGATGCATTTAGCATTTAGTATGCAGTAAGCACTAAAACGTTAGCTGTCTTTTCAGTATTTTACCAGTGTTTTAACTATTCCCTACTTTGTAAAGTTTCTTTTAATCTCATATTTCTGTGCCTTTCTTGTTTTATTTTCTATTAATCGAGTGCTTTTACTCCCAAAATTCACAAGTCAAAATCTTATTCATTATTCATAAAGCCACCAGTCATAAGAGTGTTCCAAACAATAGCATCTAACAAGTATTCACTGAATATCCATCCAC
>NW_006482682.1:0-475 GCF_000325575.1 Pteropus alecto | reverse complement strand
GAGGGAGCTCCGAGACCTGAGCAGGTACTCCCACTGCCCTCCTGGCTGTCCGAGACCCTCTTCCCAGTGCACCCTCCCCAGGGGTCCAGGCAGGACAGGTGCAGTACTGACCAGGGACTGCAGGATGGCGTGGTTGGTGGCATTCATGCAGGAGTCCAGTGGGAAGGAGCACTCTCCCTCACAGTAATAGGCTGAGTAGCCTTGGGGGGCGATGACCCAATCCTGGGGGTGAAGGGGGAGAATGGAAGAAGGTGCATCCCACCATGTGGCCCCTCCCGAGCCCCTCTATCCAGCACCTGTCACAGACGACTCAGGGCTGCCCCTTACCTTCCCCCATCAAACCATGCTCGGGCCCCTCCCAGTGGGCTGACATCCCCTTGAAGACCCTCAGCAGACAGGACTGGAGACAAGCTGTGTCCCCTTCACCTGCCATCAGCGCTCAGCATCATCCTCCCAGCCCAGCCCCCACCGACCA
>NW_006482681.1:0-475 GCF_000325575.1 Pteropus alecto | reverse complement strand
TCTTAGTTTTTCTGAGGAACCTCCATACTGTTTCCATTAGTGGCTGGCCCTGTAGTTTTTTAAAAATTAATTTGATGCTCCATTATAAGCTGAGTTTTTTGGCCTTAATATAAAAAGTATGCTTTGACGACTGATAAAGGGCCCAATAGATGATTTCTAGAGCAGTGAAACTACTCTTTGTGATGCTACAGTGGTGAGCACGTGTCATTATACATTTGTCTAGACCCACAGAATGTACAACATCAAGAGTGAATCCTAATATGAACTATGGACTTGGGATGATAATGACGTGTGCATGCAGGTTGATCAGTTGTAACAAATGTGCCACTCTTCTGGAGGGACAGTAATGGGGAGGTCTACACGTGTGGGGGCAGGGACTATACAGGAAATCTCTGTACCTTCTCAATTTTTCTGTGAACCTAACACTGCTCTAAAAAATAGTCTATTAAACACACACACACACACACACACACAC
>NW_006482680.1:0-475 GCF_000325575.1 Pteropus alecto | reverse complement strand
CTCGGGGTCAGAAGAGTAAGCTCCGTGCTCGTGAGCAACGCCGCCAGGCTCGCAATAAGGCCCATGCTCAGAGGTCTGATGAAGCTGCAGCCATGGAGGAAGAGCTTCCCTCCAGCTCCTCTGCCCTGGAAGCTCCTTCCCAGAGCACGTCACCGACCGAGTCAGATAGCAGTTTCCAGGCGTCGGGAGGGGCCTCAGCCACCGCCAGCACCACCACCTCTCCAGGCGCAGATAAGACAAGCTCTGATGATGGCGAGGAAAGCCAAGATGAAGCAGTTTCTTATTTCCCTGCTTCATCTGCTCACAGGTCAGGCCGTAGGTCTCCCACTGTGAAGGTGGATTCGGTGGAGCAGTTCCTCCTGCACAAGTTCAAAGTGAACCAACCCATTTTGAAGAAAGAAATCGAGAAGATCCTGGGAGAGGAACACCAGGACGAATACGCTGAGATCCTCAAGAAGGCCGCCGAGCGCATTGA
>NW_006482679.1:0-475 GCF_000325575.1 Pteropus alecto | reverse complement strand
CCTTCCTCCTTCCTCCCTCTCTCTCTTCTTCTTCTTTGTCACAAAGTGGTTTACCAGAATGCCACTGCTTCAGAGTCCACATGTTCACTATGCGACATCAAGCTCGTGTCCCCTCTGGGGTCAGTTTTCCTCCGTGAAGTGGACCTAAGACCTTTCTCTCTCTAGCTCTGAGAGATGCAAATTCGATGATGGGTGCCTGGAAACTATAGTTTCTGAACTCGCCCCCATTCCCTCCCCACACACACGCACACATCCCTGTGACTCGTCACTGGCGGCACAGGCACTGTGAAGGGTTCGCGTGGAGCCTGGGCGAAAACCTCTTCGTCGCCCTCCTCAGGCGTCAGCCAGAGCAGGCCGTCCTGGGTGATGGACACTCGGGCTGGCCAGCGTCCTGCACACTCAGGCGCCAGGCACCCCGCTGCCAGCAGGGGCACAACATAAAAATTGCACAATCCGCAACTTTTCATCTTTCTGA
>NW_006482678.1:0-474 GCF_000325575.1 Pteropus alecto | reverse complement strand
TTTCTTTACTTTCATATGTTTTCCTGTTACTAATTAGTGGTCATTTATCTCAGCTTGAAGAATTCTCATTAACATTTCTTGTAGTTAGCCTCGTGGTCATGAACTCCTTCAGCTTTAGTTTGGAAAATGCTTTCTCTCTCCTTTAATTCTATACCAGATAGAATATTCTTGGATGATAGTTTTTCTTTCTCCAGCATGTCGAATATATCATCCAACTCCTTTCTGTCCTGCAAAGATTCTGCAGAAAAGTCTGCTGAAAAATCTACTGACAGTCTTATGGGGATTCCCTTGTACATAACAATTTACATTTCTCTTGCTGCTTTTAAGATTCTGTCTGTACTTTTTGTGAATTTAATTATAATATGTCTCAATGTGAGTCTTTTGGGGTTCATCCTCTTTGGTACTCATAGGCTTCATGGATCTGGGTATCTGTTTCTTTCTACAGGTTAGGCAAGTGTTTAGCATTATTTTTTT
>NW_006482677.1:0-475 GCF_000325575.1 Pteropus alecto | reverse complement strand
ATGGATGGGTGGATGGATGGGTGGAGAGATGGGTGGTGGATGAGTGGATGGTGTTTCTATGCTTGTTGGAGATATTCAGGAAACTGCTCCTGATTATCCAGGTCTAGAAACATCGTTGATTGCAGTACACCATACACTGTCGATGTGCATTAGAGTTTATCGACCAACCTCTTTAGAGTTAACTGAAGAGTTTTCCTGGCTGTGCCAGATGGGATGTGACAGATAAGTCACCACGCCCCATTTCCTTAGTGACTCCTTCCACTGTTGCTCGTGCCCTAGTCCTTCCTCAAGTTCCTAGGTAGCTCAGTGGTCAGACTGCCTGGCCACACCCTCGCTCCTTTACCTTCTAAGTCACGGAGCCTTGGGTAAAGCCCTGGTCGCCTCCTCTGTAGAATAGAAATGATAATAACACCCGCCTCAGAAATGTGTGAACATCCATCAACAGATGAATGAATACACAAAACGTGGTATGTCC
>NW_006482676.1:0-475 GCF_000325575.1 Pteropus alecto | reverse complement strand
GTCCCATTTCCCATGCAGCCACCCAGAAGCCTTGATGCCTAGAGCTCCTGGTGCCCCCGCCTGTCTCCTCGGGGGACTGAGGACCTGCTGAGCCCGGGACGTGCCCTGGTAGGGGGGCTGTACATGCAGGCCCCCCAGGCCGCTGGGCCTCTGCTCCCACCTGGGCAGTGGGGTCCTGACAGCCCTTCGCGTCTGCAGTCGAGGATTTGAAGAGTGACTCGGGGAGCAGGAGCAGCCGGAGGCCACCAGGGGCACCCACGCCCTCCCACCTGGGGAGCCCAGACCCCTATTCCCACGTCACCTCGGCCCCAAGCCCAGGCCTGCCCACTCTTGGTGGGCCCACGTGGGACATGGGTAAGTCTCCGGCGAGTGAGGGATCTAGCTCCTGCCATTTCTCTCCTGGTGGCCAGGAAGTCCTTTTCCTACGTGACCTCACACTCTAGCTTTAACTGGAGCTGGCCTGCCACTCTCCTGG
>NW_006482675.1:0-475 GCF_000325575.1 Pteropus alecto | reverse complement strand
CCATCGAAGGGAAATAGGGCTCCCCAGACATCTGGAAGAAAGAATATTTGAATGGCTAACGTTATGCAAAGATGCGAAATGTCCATTTATTTCTCTTGCTCATTTTTCTATTAGGTCGTCTGTCTGTCTCTTTCTTACCGATCTCTAGTAAGTTTTTATGTATTCAGGATATAAGCCCCTTTTATAAATGGCTAACTTTCTGTTGCTGCTATTTTATTTAGAACCCTATGTTCATAAACAAAGTTAGCCTGTAATTTTCCTTTCTTTTACTTTTATAGTTCTTTCCAAGCTTTAGTATCAGAATTATGCTAGTTTCGGAAAACATTTACAGATATAGTCTTTCTTTTTCTTCTCTCTGAAATACTTTGTATAAAATCGGTGCTATTATGGTTTAACTTCCTTAGTAGGTGCAAGACTATGAAGATTTTCTATTATTTCTTGTGTTCACTTTAATAAGGGGAATTTTCTATTTATT
>NW_006482674.1:0-475 GCF_000325575.1 Pteropus alecto | reverse complement strand
ATTGTGGTTTTAATTTGCATTTCCCTTAAGACTAACAAGGTCTGGTACCTTTTCATGTGTTTATTGACCATTTAGATATCCTCTTTAGTAAAGAGTTTGTTCAAAACTTTTGCCTACTTTTCTGCTATCTGTTGTTCTCTTACTGATTAAACACAAGGGCTGTGTGAGTTTGAACAAATCTCTACGCCTTTATAGAACTTTGATTTCTCACCTTGTTTATGTTGTTATTGCGCAGTCAACTCTGACTCCTGAGACTCTGGGGTGGGCATACAATTCTGGACTTCCAAACCAGCTTATTTTATCTCTATGGCCCCTACCGGTCATGGACAAATAACTCGGGCTGGTCTAAGACATTAGTTGAAGATTTTGGGAAGGCAAAGCTTTTTCTTCTGGGATTTCTGGGTGTGAGGATGATGTGAGATGATGTAAGGTAGAAGTTGCACTAATGGCCAACATTAAGGAGAGTGAGAGAGAG
>NW_006482673.1:0-475 GCF_000325575.1 Pteropus alecto | reverse complement strand
TAAGAGAAAGTGGGCTCACAGTGATATATAGATTTTGACTTGGACAACTTTTGGATGGAGGATGGTAAAATACACTGAAGAGATGACAACTAAAGGATGATTAGATTTGTGGAATGGGAAGAGAATTCCAGGGTTCTGTTTGACCTTGCCAAACTTCATGCACTTTTCAAATATCATTGTGGAGATTTAAAATCAGCCGTCGAATATGAATAGCTGTAGTTTAGGGATAGAGATCAGATATTGATTCAGTGACGAATGGGGATTAAAGTCTTAGAATTGGGTGAGGTCACGTAGAGAGCACCTGTTGATAGAGAATGAGGCCAAGGAGAATGAGGCCCCTGGGTAATCTAAGAGGTCAAACAGAGCAAGGAGACTCCACAAGTGGAATGAAAAAAAAAAAAAAGAGTAGTTACATTGGGCAAAAGGTCTTACATTTATTGACTTTTGGAATGACTTCTAGAAAAGGTTAATTCAA
>NW_006482672.1:0-475 GCF_000325575.1 Pteropus alecto | reverse complement strand
GTGACTGAATTATAGAGCAATGATGTTGCTATAACATATTCTTGCTAGTCTATGTGCAGTTTTACACAGCACATGAATGTTTGGGAGCAAGCGTGTGTAAGCATTCTCATAACGGTGAGCCTTAGCCATGTCATGCAGATCTTAAGGAAAGGGCTATGGTCTTGATTCTGTTGCGCTATCTGGTGAAGCTGGGAATATGAATGCAAACATTGGGAAACTATTTCCTCCCAAGTTAAAGCAGTGGATACATGCAGAAAGCCGTATCTCGAAGGACAGGGGCTGTGACGCTCAATGCAAACGCTAGTAGATTTACGAGGATTGTTGATTTTGTTGGTGCTCTGGTTACCAAGACCTATGAGGACCGAATGATCTATTTCTAAGCCTATTTTTCCCATAGGCCCTGTTTGTTATTTTTAGCAGTATTTTTGCAGAATATCAGGTTTTTCAGTAATGCATTTGTGGCATGATAGCAGAT
>NW_006482671.1:0-475 GCF_000325575.1 Pteropus alecto | reverse complement strand
TGGGACGCCCGCGGGGGTAGTGACGTCCCCTCGGATGCACGCAAACGCACGCAAACGCACGCGAATACACGCGAACACACGCGAACACACGCAAACACACGCGAACACACACAAACACACGCAAACGCACACAAACACATGCGAGCACATGCAAACACACACAGACACATGCAAACATGCGCAAACACACAAACACGCAAATACACGCAAACACACGCAAACACATGCAAACACGCGCAAACACGCGCAAACACACGCAAACACACGCAAACACACGCAAACACACGCGGGGCGCAGAGCTACCTAGGAGACGTGACGGAAAGGACACGGGCATGGTGACTGAACGTCACCGTGACCGCGAGATCCGGCGAATGTAAATGTGAAGTTCTCTGTAGCCTAGACGTACACACTACTATACTAGTGTCAAAATTTCTTATTTTATTTCCATTTCCAACTCCCACCTTCGCAGACAGGT
>NW_006482670.1:0-475 GCF_000325575.1 Pteropus alecto | reverse complement strand
TTTTTAACCTTTTTAAACTGAAAGCAATTTTCAAAAGTAAAAAGAAAAAATTTCCCCCCGATGAAAAGGTCTTTGTGCTGGAGCTGAGATCTGTGCTTCGAAGGTATCAGTATTTTCTGTGTTCTAGGGTTAGAGCTGGAATATATTCTGGAGCAGCCCTTCCTTTTGGTCTGGAAGGGACCGCTTCAGTGAGCCAGTTAGGTTGTAAATCTATAAGACTATTCATTGTTTGTGGGGGAGGTGGGCGGGGAGCAGTCCCACGAAGAACCCAAGCCAATAAAGATACTGATGCAGATGTTTCAGTGATGTGCTGAGCACTTTCCTTACTGATGTACCATGGCATGTATTTTTGACAGGACTAAGCCTTTGCAGAATCAGAGCTACCGTGGAGCAGCATGTAGACTGGGCACTAACCCAGGACACCTGGTAAAGAGTGGAGAGTGGAGAAAGCCAGTTCTCTGCTTGCCAGTCCATG
>NW_006482669.1:0-475 GCF_000325575.1 Pteropus alecto | reverse complement strand
CTATATAGTTCATAAAACGATCCCCCCAATTTCTCTCTCCCTCCCCCACATTGCTGGGGCCCATCCCCAGAGTTTCTGATTCAGTAAGACTGGGATGATGCTGGAAATTTTGCACTTCAGACAAGTTCTCTGATGATGTTACTCTGGACACCAGACTTTGAGAACCACTGCAGTAAGAAAATATGCCAAGATTCAGTGGTTACCTACAGGAAGTAGATCTAAGGATAATCATTTTTAATGCTACATAATATTATTCTATATTATTGAATGTCGATAGCAAAAGAATATCTTTTTTACAATCAGGAATATACATGAGTAGTATAAAAGAAAGGAGAAAAGTCAGTTTTTAAAATGTGTTTATCAAAAGAGTCAATCCTCCATGTTTCTTTCATGTAAAATTCATAAACAGACAAGTCTAACGCATGGTACTAGAAGTCAGTCTTGGCAATGATTTTTTTGTATGTGACACCTAAAG
>NW_006482668.1:0-474 GCF_000325575.1 Pteropus alecto | reverse complement strand
CACGGCTCATATGTGAAGCTTCACAAGGAAAGAAAGGGACGGAAGGAGGGAAAGAAGGAAGAAAACAGTAAAAAAAGAAAAAAAAGAAAAAAGAAAGCAAGAGAGAAAGAAAGAAAACTGACAAGAGGCTCCATGTGAGATGATGCTGGACACGGGACGCAGTGACCATTCTGAAGGAACAGTTTTCCACCATGTGGACCCACCGCGGTCGATTCCTTGCTGTCCTGTCAGTGTGTCTATGGCTCGGTTCCATGTCTTGCTCTGTGACTAGTGCTGAGGACATTTTGCACTGATGTCCTTGATCAGCGTATTCAAGAGCTCTCCTGATTTCGTGGAATTGCTGGGTCATGGGACAGAGCAATGACCGACCGTAGGAGCTCATGCCAAACCGTGTCCAAATTGTTTGTGTCACTTACGCTCCCCGCCCTGAGGATTCACACCCTCGGCTTGTACTTCCAGCCTTTACATTCTGCT
>NW_006482667.1:0-475 GCF_000325575.1 Pteropus alecto | reverse complement strand
GCGGCCGGGTACTGAGCCTCCTGGTCCCCGGCTCTGCCTAGATGAACGACCCGAGCCAGCCCAACGAGGAGGGCATCACCGCCCTGCACAACGCCATCTGCGGCGCCAACTACCCCATCGTGGACTTCCTCATCGCAGCTGGCGCCAACGTCAACTCCCCCGACAGCCACGGCTGGTGAGGGCCCAGCCCGGCGGGCATGGGGCGGGGACGTGGTAACTCCTGGGGGACAGGCTCACGTCTGCTTCGCACTCCTAGGACACCGTTGCACTGCGCCGCGTCGTGCAACGACACGGCCATCTGCACGGCGTTGGTGCAGCACGGCGCGGCCATCTTCGCCACCACGCTCAGTGATGGTGCCACCGCCATCGAGAAGTGCGACCCCTACCGCGAGGGTTACGCAGACTGCGCCACTTACCTGGCAGGTGTGAGGCGGGACGGGGCGCTTGGGCAAGCCGGCTGGGCCACCTCTGGGGA
>NW_006482666.1:0-475 GCF_000325575.1 Pteropus alecto | reverse complement strand
CGCTTTGAGAAGCGCCACAAGAACATGTCCGTGCACCTGTCACCCTGCTTCAGGTGAGCATGGGGGGCCCCCGGGTAGCCCTGGCCAGCCACCCTCCAGGCAGAGAGGAGGGAGGGGTCGGGCTACACTCATCTGAGTGATGTGGGACCTGACCTGGGTGCGGATGTAAAGAGGAACCCCCCCCACACCCTGCTAGCTGCCCATGGAGGTGGTGAACCGTGGAGGGTGGGGGTGGGAAGGAGGGCGCCGTAAGCAAGCCACCAGCCTTAGGAGTCTCCAGTTTTCTGTAAATCAAAGGTGAGGGTTGGAGCGCCCTCTGTCCAGCATGGAGCTGGGTGCCCTGCACCTAGTTTGTGCTCGGTAAAGAAGGGTGTAGGGGTGGCGGAACTGGAAACGGGAGCTTCGTTGGGTTTGGTGGAACCACAGCTGAGAAGCCTCCACCCGGTGCCCCTGAAGGAGGCTCCCCTCCAGGGTC
>NW_006482665.1:0-475 GCF_000325575.1 Pteropus alecto | reverse complement strand
CTGGAACAAAGTCTTTATCATGTCCTTTCCTTAGTGGAACTTATAATATGTTTACACATAAAAATGTTCTATTAATTTTATGCTTTTAAACCCTTTTTTCCAAATAATATATTTCCAAGTTGTCTTAAGGCCCTTCAAGTTCTATACAGCCTTCTGCAAAAGCTTTCTACAGCTCACTTTATGCTTAAGGAGATTTCAGAATCTTAATAAATACTTGACCAGTCTAACTAAAATTACCTTTCTCTATTCTTAATTCTTTTTAATACATGCTAATATTAAGAATTTAATATAATAGAAAAAACAGAGGACTGCTTTAATTCACTGAAACTTGGTTCAGTTACTTTTCTTACCTGGACCTCAATTTTAACTTCTGTAAAATGAAGGAGTTATACTATATAATTCCTATAGGCTTTTAAAAAAATTATTATTTTTATTTATTCATTTATTTTTTTTAATTTATTTTTTATGGTGACAT
>NW_006482664.1:0-475 GCF_000325575.1 Pteropus alecto | reverse complement strand
GCATAGTCCCTGCCCTACAAGCAAAGGCAGGGCAGGTGGCAGGGCCCAGTGTGCTGGCACAGTGCCCGGCGAGGGCCTAGGCCGTTCCAGGTGTGCCCTGCTGTGCTCCAGATCTCACAGCCCTGGGGGCGCAGCTGGTGCCCTGGGGCCAGGTGGGGTGCTTGGCTTCCGTACAGCCTAAGGCTTGGGGCTGTCTGTGCACTTCCCTTGCAGACACGTTTTTTCTGTGTCGCAAGAGGGGTTAGCAAGCCAGTGCCGACCACAGGCCGGGTGGGCTGAGACCCTTGGCCATGTGAGGAGCAGTGCTGCTCTGAGGTGGCAGGACCTCCTTCCAGAACATTCTTCCTGGGGCCTGTGTGGCTTATTCTGCTGGTGTCATCCTGGCCTCTGGCTGTGTCACTTGGGAGACCTCAAGGACGCTGGGCCCTCCAGAGCGTGGCTGCCACCTCACAGAGGGTGCCACAGCCGTGGTTGT
>NW_006482663.1:0-475 GCF_000325575.1 Pteropus alecto | reverse complement strand
GGTTAAATAAAAACCAGAGATTATTGTTAGAGTTTAGTGATTCCTCAAGCATTTATTGCTCAACAAGCATTTATTGAGTGCCAACTGTGTGCTGGTGCTTTCATAGGTCCTGGGGGTAGAAAGTTGAATACGACGTAACCACCCCTGACTTCAAGTTTTCATACACCAGTTGGAGAAGACACAAGATATTTTCTGTGTGATAAAAGGTGAGGGCAGTAGGGGCAGAAGGCTTTGGGTGCTAAAGGAGAGACACTGAGCCAAGTTAGAAATAATGGACTGAGAATGAGCATTCAAACTTCAAATTTCTAGCAACCAGAATGGCAAGTAGAACAGAAGGCTAGAGAAGACAAACTGTGAGCATTCTGTTTTATAAAAATTTCCACTGTCTTGTTTTCTATTCAATGAATGCTTTATTTACTAGGCAAAAGTAGCAGTGTTCTAACAGAGATTCATGGACATGGACTATAGACTAGTG
>NW_006482662.1:0-475 GCF_000325575.1 Pteropus alecto | reverse complement strand
TCTATTCAGATTCTCTAGTGTGAATCTGTTTGGCTTGGGATGAGTCAAATGTTCACCCCTGCTGCAATAACCTACAGCCTAGGTGTGGGGAGGGAGTGCGTGCCCAGGTCCAACAGATACTAGGGTGGGAGAGACACATAAACAGAAACTGCAGCATGTCTGGGATGTTCAATACTAATGCTCTAGAACACAAAGGGGACCATCAAAAGGTCTCTTCCTGTCAATCTATACCCTCCCCACCTCCCACCCCACCTCTCTCTTCCATTATCCCACTCATCCCCCTACTCTACCCACCCCTCCCAACACATCCCTCCTCCCCCCACCCCCGAAAATTGATTTCCCATCGGATATACTTATGTTGTATTAAACATTTCTGAATTCAGGGTTTCTGTATCTCGATTCCCTTCCCACAGCAGAAGCAAATTTTCCGTCGTGAAAAGTTCACGGCTTTGCACCAAGGGCAGTCCCAATCCCC
>NW_006482661.1:0-475 GCF_000325575.1 Pteropus alecto | reverse complement strand
CAGACAAGATCGGGCACGTTCAGTGTGGCATGGCCGTAGACAGTACTGGGTTTTGATGCTAGCTCTGGGAAGCTATAGGGAGGAACATTCTTAGAAGGTGGAGGTAGGTGGGCAGACTCCATGACTCAGCTTTCTGCCTAGCAATGGTAGTTACTAAAATACAGCTGTTCCCCTTTGTATTTTGTCTCTGTCCTGTTCTCTGCTCTGGTCACTGGACTCAGCCTGCATGGAATATGCTGATCACTCACTTAGGCAGGACTGCTCAGAGATTCAAAGAGCACAAACTGCACGTAATTTCTCCTGTCCTTGCAACCTGCTGGAAGCTCTGGGCTGTGTCCACAGCACCAGTCTTTACACTACTCTTTGCTCCTCTTTATTTCCTCTACTCTTGCTCACTGGATTTATCCACTTTCAGATGCTCTGATATGCTAGGCTGGGTGATTTCTGTTGGATTATAGCTGTTCATTTTTTTTTT
>NW_006482660.1:0-475 GCF_000325575.1 Pteropus alecto | reverse complement strand
TGTTCCTACACATTAGCGTGACTCAGCTTCACTTTCAGCAGACTTGAGGTGTTCTGTTGGGATAATCCAGATCAACATTTCGGGGTAATTAGACTGTAGGGCCTGTTTGCAGATAGGAGAGCCCAGATGTGGGGCTTCTGTGTCTGGGGAGTTTCCTTGACTGGAAGGGAGTGAGGTGACATTTTGTGCTCCGTGCTACTTAGCCTGGTGCTAGGTGGCCGAGTGATTGGTCGAGTGGGAGGAAGGCAGAGCACTCCCGGAAGGCAGCATCCGGGTCTGTGTGGTGTGCTGGGTTCCATCCTGGGGATGCTGGCACTGAGACGCTCCATCAGTCTGCTCTGCTTTTTTGTCCTATGAAGCTTTCTCCAAATTTCTCCTTCCTTCCCATCGTGTTCCTTTCTGCAGCTCTTATAGCCCACACACACTTTTAAAGTTTTTTTTTTTCATTGTGGTAAAATATACATAACATAAAATT
>NW_006482659.1:0-475 GCF_000325575.1 Pteropus alecto | reverse complement strand
GTGCCACAATCTTTGGAACCTCAGTTTCTGCACCTGTAATGAGATGAATCCCAGAATCACAGTACTGACCTCTCTCTCAGGATGGGATTGGAGATCAGAGCTAAAACCCTGCACAGAGCAAGAGCTTCATCGTGGAACATAATTTTGTTCCAAATTTCCATTCATACATCTCTTGTCCCTTCCCCACCCATGTGAATGAATGAGGCCCCGTCCTGTGACTTCTACCCTACTGATGTTACAGTCTCAGGTTCTGATGTGGCCTACTTGGCCCATCTCATCTGCCCTCCTGCCCTCCGCTCTCTTCTCCTCACAAGCTTCCCCTTGCTTGTTCTGTTCCAGCCACACAGGCCTCCTTCTTGCTGATTCTCAAACCCGCCAGGCCAATTTGTCTCACAGCCTTTGTACTTGCTGTTCCCTCTGTCGGGAACTCCCACCTCCCGAATCTCCCTGCCCCCTCGTCTCCTTCAGGTCTCTG
>NW_006482658.1:0-475 GCF_000325575.1 Pteropus alecto | reverse complement strand
AGATTATTATTATTAATTATTATTATTATATTTAATTCTGGAAACACACTGATAACATACCTTCTGCAAAAAATTCATGTTGCCACTATGCTAGAAATGTATTCTTGCTTTCTTCAAGGAGAAAGCTTAGTAGCTTTGTGGTTTAGGAGAGAAAAAAAGTCCATCTATTCTTTTTATTGTTTACTTGCACTAATGGAGAAAACCGTTAGAAAAAGGCTTTCCATTTTTGTGAGTGAAAGAACAAATAGACACTACATTCCAGATTTTCTGTGTTCATTCTAATCAGGATAGACGATACTGATCTTGCATTAAAAAATTACTGTGCAAGCTCTGGGGGTGAGTTTTGACCCAAATTTAAGAAACGTACAAGTTCCTCACAATACTCTCTAGTGTGTGCATTTTCAAAACTGTGAGAAGAGGATTAAGGAAGAAAAACCAAAGAGCTTTTAGATGGATTAAGTGTGTGGGGGGTGTG
>NW_006482657.1:0-475 GCF_000325575.1 Pteropus alecto | reverse complement strand
GGGGGGCAGACCAGGACTCAGGCCACGCTGAGACAGGCAGTGAGGGAACTCATCCCTGGTTTGGGATTAGACTGAAGGAAGGCGATTGGGTACCTCAAAAGTTGGCCACATCCCCATCCTGAAAATCAGTTCAGCTGCCTGTCTTATGCTCGGTCTAATGCATCAGCCAGGCTACCCTCCAGGGTCCCAGGAAGTGACGTGGCTCCTTCCAGCCTCAGTCTCCCCACCTGTAGCATGTCCGTTCCTTCTCACCTGGACTGACGGGCTGTGTTGCCTGCACCCAGACTCGTCGGCCTGCCCCTGAGCCGGTGGCTGGGTGTGCGGGATCGGGCCAGGAAGCCAGTGAAACCCAACGCCACGCTGGAGAAACACTTCCTGACGCAGAGATGGAAAACCAAGGAGGTGAGCGAGGGTCCCTGCGGCCTTCCTCCTCCCGTCTGCCTGCATGGCTGCCGTGAGGGTGGGGCCTGTGGCC
>NW_006482656.1:0-474 GCF_000325575.1 Pteropus alecto | reverse complement strand
CCTGAGGCCTGACCAGAGCGCCCTGCCTCCACCAGGATGCAGTACTTATGGCCTGATGGGTTTCTGTGGGCACTTGTCCTCTCTTCCTCAGGACAGGGCTGTGATTGGGTCATGGTTGCCTTCAGGGCCCCTTCTAAGCAAAGCCACACCCCAGTACAGAAATATTCTTGAGCTCTTAAATCAAGGGGTAGGAAGTGAATGGCGGCTGTCTGTCCCTGCTGGATTTGATTGTAGGCCTTTCAAAATAGACCGGATATGTTCTCTTAGACCCAGATGCTGGCTGGCTATTACTCTAACCCCTAGGGGCTTCAGACATCACAATAAACAACAACAAACAGGTGCCTGGCATTTTATAGCTTATGAAGTGCTTCCATACTCTTATCCAGTTTTGAGTCTCACAACAACCCTATACATTAGGCAAGGCAAGTAGCTATTATCTCCATTTTACAGATGAAGAAACTGAGGCTCAGAGAG
>NW_006482655.1:0-475 GCF_000325575.1 Pteropus alecto | reverse complement strand
GTGTGTGTGTGTGTGTGTGGTGGCGGGGACGGGGGGAGGGGGGAATGGTAGGGGTGTGTGTGACTAGAAAGCCACTTCAGAGAATGAAACAAGCAAAGACATGTTGCAAGATAAAATACAGGACACGTAGTTAAATTGAAATTTCAGGTAAACAACGAATATTTAGAATATCCTTACACTAAATAAGTATTTGTTGTTTACCCGAAATTTAAATGGATGCCCTGTTTCTTTATTTGCTAAAAGTGGCCACTCTAAATTCAGGAGGCCCAGGTCAGATAAAGCAGGTGGGCATCAACCTAGCTGAGGTGGGCCACCCAGCATCTATGGGCTCTGCTCAGGAGGCAGGCTTGAGTGGAGCGCTATGGGTCCCCTTGGTCAGTGGGTGAATCAGGAGACCCACCTCCACCGGGTCCGGGGAAAAAGCTGTAGGTGGCGCTTCCACATCCTGCCATTCTTTGGCCTGAATATGCACTGA
>NW_006482654.1:0-474 GCF_000325575.1 Pteropus alecto | reverse complement strand
CACACACACACACAATTAAAATACCCAGCAGGTTTGGCTTTTCTACATTAAGTTTACCTAGAGACCACCATTCAAAGTGCAGTAAGTCAAGCTGTCCTTGCTCCCGCCTCAAAGAAATTCAATTATCCATTTGATAAAACACCCCACGGACTCCTCCAAGCTTCTCCATGGAACAATATTTATCAGCGATAGATTGTTATTATGGCCAAGAGGGTCCCAGCTGGCCTGGGTCGCTTATCACCACCTAGGCTCCCCCATTTCCAGCTCTGCAGGATGTGGCTGATAACACTGTAATCTCCTCAGCTCAGAAGTTCCCGTGCTGAGGACACCTCTTCTGTTTGTATGCTTCAATCAACAGAAGCATTGGTATTTTCAGGGCAGATGTTTCCTCTTAGTAAGTTCTGTGTCCTGTGCAGGTGGCCCTGTTAAAGGTGTATTGTTGGACAAGCCCTTCAATCAAGGCTTTTATTCCTG
>NW_006482653.1:0-474 GCF_000325575.1 Pteropus alecto | reverse complement strand
GAAGCAGCCAGGCCTGGAATCAAAACCAAGGTGGTGAAATAAACATTGCCTAACCAATCCCAAAGCACAGGGAAAACCCTTCTTGATAAGTGAATAAAGTTGCCTCAGGGCAAGTTAAGGGTCTTGTCACAATCACCCAGCTAATATATAGAATATAAAATAAAATGATCCCAAGAAGTTATAAGAGTAAAAATACACAGAAGCTGAAGAGGGGAGATTCACAAGGAGAGATCTGGAAATAGAGCGAGATTTGTGGGGCTCATGGCAGATGGCAGATGATGAGCACCCTCCAGTCCCCGGAGGAGACCCCCGGGGCTCTGGGAGACCTATGGCTGTGGCAATTCCTCTTCTCTCTCATAGGCTGTAATCTAGTCTTCAGAAGCTGACTCTACGTGACAGTATCTAGATGCCAAAGGAAGACCCTGTCATCTCGGAGAGCCTACATGATCAAACAGCAGCCATCAGATCACTTCC
>NW_006482652.1:0-474 GCF_000325575.1 Pteropus alecto | reverse complement strand
CTTTTCTTTCTTCTTTGGAACACTTCTGGGTTTTCTACCTAGCTGTGTTCCCAGTTTGCAAACTTTAAGACCCTTGAGTAAATCTTTATTAATTTTTAGCCAAAGCCTCCAGACTCAAAAGAGTTCATTTGACATAGACCTTGATAAAGACAGGCTTTTATTCTGCTTGAGGTGGGAAGCCATTGAAGGTTTTACGAAAGGAATGCTAAGCTCTAACTTATGTTTTAACCTGATCACTCTGGCTGATAAGTGGAATAGACTGTAGGTAAGGAAAGAAGGAAAGTGGGAAGAATCTTTAGGAGATAATTGCAACAAAGAGGTAATGATGGTTTAGAGTAGACTGCACTGGTGGTGATTATGAAAAGTAGTTTGAACTGGACATATTTTGAAGGTAGAGCCAATACGATTTGCTAATGGATTGATTGGATGTGGGGTGTGAGAGAAAGGAAAAACAGAAACAACACCAGAGTCCCT
>NW_006482651.1:0-474 GCF_000325575.1 Pteropus alecto | reverse complement strand
AGCTGGCAGAGCTATGCAGGTGAGCGGGGGGCAGGTGGGGCTCAGGCGGGCAGGGACCTGCTTCTGGAGCTCCGGGTGCAGGAGCCTGGCGTGAGCTGGTGTGGAGGGAGGGATCGCAGGCGTGAGGGCAGGAGCAGCTGTGGCCGCAGCTGTGGGAACGAGGCCAGGCCGTTGCAAGTCTGCACGTCTGCGAGCAGCAGCCAGGGCTGCACTGGGCCCTGATGGCCTTGCAGAGGGTTAGTGGACCGGGGCAGTTGGCAAGAGGCGAGGCGGGCGTCCCGCAGGAGCTCAGGGGTCCGGCGGTCAGTGCTGAGAGCCGCAGCGGGGGAAGCGGACGCCGTGGGCACGGAGGGTTCAGGCCCGAGCTGACATAAAGGGGCTCAGATGGGCAGAGGGACGGGTCCGGCTGAGGGGCCGGGAAGAGGACCTGGAGGACAGCGGAAGCAGCCGTCAGGGCACAGAGAGGCCTGGAGT
>NW_006482650.1:0-473 GCF_000325575.1 Pteropus alecto | reverse complement strand
TTTTTTTTTGTCCAATCCCTATGTGCTCAAGTTGTTGTCTGACTGCTTCTGTTAATTTCCATGACCACCTAAATTGCTAGTGTCTCCTTAATGCTTGTCTTTGTCCTAGAGCACCCGTCTGTGTTCTAAAACCATGCGTAGTTTAAGGGACAGTTCCAGCTTTTTGTTCTACAGACTAGTCAGTAGCAGCATGAACAGGTCTGTCTCATGAAAACTTCTAAGATATTTTTTTTTGTATGTCTTAAATATCGGTATTTGGCACCAGCATTCAAGAAGCTGCTCATACTGCTAGATTGGGTAGCTAATTGGTTACTGCTTCTGCTGATTAGATCTTTCTATTTATATCTGTCGCTGTTACTTCAGTGTAGGCAGTGTTCTCATACTAGTCTGTTTGATTCCATCTCCTAGGTAAGTCATCCTTTGTTCTCCATGAGCTCTAGATTTATATATCTTTATACATTTATTGATACATA
>NW_006482649.1:0-473 GCF_000325575.1 Pteropus alecto | reverse complement strand
CCTCCAATTGATGCAACCACAGTGGAAAGCAATACAGAGGATCCTCAGACTTTTGAAAATAGAACTACCATATAGAACCCAGCAATCCCCCTGCTGGGATCTTTTTCCAAAGAGATCCAAAACACTAACTCAAAAAGATATCTGTCTCCTTATATTCATTGCAGCATTCTTTGCAATAGCCAAGATGTGGAAGTCCTCAATTACTTGCTCTTGCCTACCTCATGCTTTTGTTCCCACTGCCCTATGTAGCATGTCCCTCACACCCTCACTCTTCACTTAGGAAACCTTTGAAGAGGCAACCCTATCTTTGTAGCATTTCCTGAGCCTTCCAGGTACAACTGACTGTTGTCCCTTTGTGCCCTTCCTGTACATTATTCACCTCGGCTGTAGACGTAGCAAATGATACTCTTCTGTTCTTACTGTTTTCATGCATCTCTGCCCCTACTACAATAGAGGATGAAATCTTTTCTTTG
>NW_006482648.1:0-474 GCF_000325575.1 Pteropus alecto | reverse complement strand
GGGGGGGGGCGACTAGGGGGACGACAGTGTCCCCTTGTGAGAAGGGAAGAACACCGGGTTCCGTCACCCCGAAATAGACCGCGGTGGTGCCCCACTGGCGATTTGGAACGCGTGGCACTCGGGAAAAGAGCAGCAGGGGCGCGACAGGGACACGCTGCCTCTCCCTTGTGCTTCCCGCCCCTGGACGACGGGGGTCCGAAAACGAATCCTCGCTCGGTCCGTTTTCGTTTCCTCCCTCCCACTCGCTGACCTCCCCGCGGTGGGCCGACCTCTGAAACCCAAAGAGAACCGCTCGCTCGCCTCTCCCGTCAAGTCTTCTACGACTTGACTTCTGCTCTCTTGCGGAAGATGCGACAGACAGAATCGGGACTCCCGAGCCGCCATTTCCCGTGACCCGCGGTGTCGGCCGCTCCCGCCGGACGTGCGCCCCACGCGGCCACTGTCTGGGCGCGCTTTCTCCGTCTCTCTGTCTGT
>NW_006482647.1:0-474 GCF_000325575.1 Pteropus alecto | reverse complement strand
TTTCTTTATTGTAAGAATACAGTATATAATACATACGACATACAAAATATGTGTTAATCGACTGTGTTATTGTTATCGTTATGTGTTATTGGCAAGGCTACTGGTCAACAGTAGGCTATTAGTAGTTTGCATTCTGGGGGTGTCAAAAGTTATATGTGGATTTCCCACTGCATTGTTCAAGGGTCAGCTGTATTTTAACGTATAGACTCTGTAACTGAGAGGTAACCACCTATGTCTATGACAGGGCTTGCTGCGGGAACAGAGATGAATGTGTAAAATCCTGCAGAGAATGGGGTGCCAACTAAAAGCGGAACCAATAGAAGTTCTCTTAGGAGAAAGTAATCCTGGAGCCCTCTTCAGAAAAATGCATGCTGTTATTACTGTCCAAGAATTCAGAAGAAGTGCAGTAAGACCAGACTTTGTTCCGTGAGCTAACTCAGCCCCATGGCTTCCAGTGCCTTTGTGATTTTCTAA
>NW_006482646.1:0-474 GCF_000325575.1 Pteropus alecto | reverse complement strand
GATAGATGATAGTTTAAACAATAACAAAGGTTATAAGATATCTAGTTTCTGCTTTTGCTTTAAGATAACATCACAGATTCACGATTATTAGATATTTTGCAGAAGCTTGGTTTCTCAACCTAGCACTCATTGTTCTCACAATATAATTGTAAATTGTTGATGTACTGTCTCTTTGTCAAGCAGGAGAAGCTAAAGTTAGAGTTGCAAGATTTTATGAGTTTGTTTTGCAGAAAGAATGAATGCCTTTAAGAAAGTTGCGACCAGCTGCTGATGCCTAGGAGTCTAGTTGCGCAAAGTATTACCTGTGACTGAAGCCCCACAGACTTTCCTCACTTCCCTGAAACCGCCCCTCTCTTACTCCCTAGCTGCATAAAAACTCCCTACTTTGGCTTTTTGAGGAAGGACGGATTTGAGAGATCTTGCTCTCCAGTTCTCTTTCTTTGGCCAAATTGAATAAACCTTTCTCTATCTCCA
>NW_006482645.1:0-474 GCF_000325575.1 Pteropus alecto | reverse complement strand
TCTTTACAGTTCTATGTTGCATTTCTCTACATCAAAGGGCTGTCACCCAGTCATCTCTTTAAGCAAATCATGGGCCCTAGAAAGCTAAGAAGAATGGTTTAGAATGGCCCTTGGGAATTATGTCTATTCTCACTTTATTTATGCACTAAAAATATGCTATGTAGTAGGGAAAATAGTTTTCATTAGAAATAGTAAATTAATCAGTTGACCTACAGTAATCCTGATTCTCCAAACCTTAGGTAAGTCATTCCCTCTGAAACCCACTTATTTCTCTAAATGGTGGATCTGAATACCTGAACTGATAAACCCAGATGATTTGTGTCAGTTCCAGAGATGGTGAAGAATGAGAATGCCTTATAGACACAAAATCACTTTACAAAGTGTGAGCTACCTTCAGCATAAGGAAACTGAAGACTGAAATGGTTGAACCTTCACCCTAAAGAGATTATGTTTAGTAGTTTTTCCATGTTCATT
>NW_006482644.1:0-474 GCF_000325575.1 Pteropus alecto | reverse complement strand
TTGCCATCTAAACCCAAAGAGAGTGAAAGATAATAGATCACAGCCAAATAGAGTTTACTCCGGGAATTCGAGTGTTAAGTTAATCTTTAAATGCCAGTAAATCTTACCTACCACGTTAACAGACGGAAGGACAAAGCCATAGGATTAGCTCAACTAATGATGAAGAAAATTATTTGATAGCATTCAGTACCTGTTCATGATTAAAATGCTCAAAAAACTGAGATTGAAAAGGGTCTTCTTACATATGACAAAGACTACTGGGGTAGGGGGACCCTACAGCTAGTCGCATGCTTGATATTAAAACAGTGAACCTATCTCTCCGGGCTCAGGATGCCCATTATTGTCCCTTCGATATCATCAGTAGATACGGTGCTAGAGATATTATGTCAGAGCATTAAGGTAAAGAGGTCAGATGGATGGAGGGATGGAAAAATGGATAGATGGATTAATGGTAGGATAAGTGTACGGATGGAT
>NW_006482643.1:0-474 GCF_000325575.1 Pteropus alecto | reverse complement strand
CCCCTGGGCTGACACAGGCCAGAATGAAGTCTTTCTGCATGGGCACAAAAAGTAATGTCCACATTTCAGTGGTAAGGCAACAATATCTCGAAGAGATGAATAGGTTGGTCAAGGCCACAGAGCCAGAGAGCAAATAAGCCAAGAGTTGTACCTGGGACCACTTCCTATAAAAATCCCTGAAGTTCTAAGACAATCATATCACTGTGATTCCCACTGTGATCACCACTGTGCCCAACATGCCTTCTCTCTATTTTATCCTTCAGATATTCAATATCTGGCTTAGTGAAAGTTCTGAGAGTGTCCCCTATTTTTCTACACTCCTCCTACACATTCCCTTTATACAATCTTACCTCAAAATCACAAAGAATTATTTAGGAATGACACACCTTTTTGCTGTTGTAACAGTGAGATTAAAAACATCAGAACAAAGACTCAGGTGCCAATTTACTTTGCCTGGAGACCTCACTTCTGCCA
>NW_006482642.1:0-474 GCF_000325575.1 Pteropus alecto | reverse complement strand
CTTGCTGTATAAGATTCGTGAAACAAGTATTTGCCCATAGCACCCTCATCAGTCGACTCAGCAATGCTGTCAGAGGAGATTTGTCCTGGACATGTCCATCTTGGCTTCTGCGTGGCCAGAGTTCTTCTCCAGCCAGGGGTGCTCTGCTCTACTCTCTGCTGAAAGAAGCAGTGGGGTGTTGTGCCTCCTTCAGATGGGGCTGCTGATTAGACAAAGGATCAGCCCTTGATCCAGGAGGGATCTTTTCATAGGGTGTCAAGAGCCCAGAGGTGGCCAGAAAGGAAAGGCTGACCCATTAAGGGGGATGATTGTGAGCTAAGCCCATCAGCAGATTCCTGTAGGGCTTTGTCTGGAGGATACAGATACATTTAGCCCATAAAGAACAAGAGGCCAAAGAGGGACTGCAGAGTTTTGTGAGGAAGGTGGATAAGACGCAGACAATAACAGAGACATCCAGCCCACATGTCCAGGTCT
>NW_006482641.1:0-474 GCF_000325575.1 Pteropus alecto | reverse complement strand
GGATTGAAGAGACCACTGCTTAAGAATTACTCACAGCGGCTTCTTGCAGCTGAAATCGACACATGGGATTTCCCGGAGCCAGGGCTACTCAACATTTATTTAGATTAGAGATAGGCTCGCGGAGTTGGGACCGTTGCAAGTATTGTTGTACAGAAAACATGAGACGATTTTTTAAACAAAAGTGTATTACGGATTTTTTTTTTAAATGTGAACATGCGATTTCAACGCACGTCATAAATATGAGGGACGCAGTGTCCTCAGACGAATAACATTTCATCAAGTTAACTGTCCACTGACCTCGAGCAGATTACAATTCCATGGCACGCAACTGCTGAATGTCGCGAGGCACCACGCTAAACACCTCCGATAAGAAGCATAGCACGGCATCCCTGCTGGCGGAGGACTCAGTCTACTGGAAAGAAAAATATGCAAGACACCGGCTACAAGTAAACACGATCCTTGGTACACGCAGAA
>NW_006482640.1:0-474 GCF_000325575.1 Pteropus alecto | reverse complement strand
GGTAACATTAGGTGTGACTACAGCCATCGGCGGCCATAGCGGGTGAGCACGTGGACGCTGGAGTCAGGCCATCTGGGGTGAAGTCCTGCTCCACTCTTACCGACCGTGACTCTTTGGGCAGGTCTCTCCCACCCTCTATCCTTTACTCCCATATCTTACTGCTTGTGCCTATTCACACAAGTCATTTATAGCCTCGATCTCATTATCGAGTTTAACAAATATTTACTGAGCCCTTCATACAGACAAGACAATATATCCTTCCCTTCCATGTTTTTTTTAATGTACAAATAAAGGCAAATGCTTTAAGTTGAGATTTTAAAATATCCCAACATTTGTCCCAACTTTTCTTCCCAATCTCCTCTCCCACTCCTACTTTACTTATACTTTTAACCCAACAAAATCATGCTCTGTGTTTTAGTACCGTCCAGCCTTTGCTCATTACAATATCCTATGCCAGGAACACCCTCCCTAGGG
>NW_006482639.1:0-474 GCF_000325575.1 Pteropus alecto | reverse complement strand
TATAAAATCTCCATAAATAAAGGTAATCATTAGCGCCCCCCTCCTTTTTTTTTACAGGTGAAGCAACAGAGGCACGGTAAATCGGTAAATATGCTTGCTCAAATCTTCTGGTTCTAATAGTTGAGACTGGCTTTCTCCTTTATCCCCTTTGTGTTTCAAGGGTCTAAGATTCTGAGATCCATTCTCAGCCAGGACTCTGGTTGACTTATGAAGTCTGGGCAACTTTACAACTATTCAAACTCCAGGTGGCATCCCCTTATGGACTGAATTTTGTTTTCCCCAAATTCATACATTTAAGCCCTAACCCCAAAGTGCCTACATTTGCAGAAGAAAACTTAGGGAAGTAATTAAGGGTGTGAGAGGTTATAAGGGTGGGCCCTTAATCTGATTTGACTAATGTCCTTTCAGAAAGAGGAAGAGACACATGGGAAAGGCTATGTGAGAACACAATGAGGAAGTCACAGTCTAAAAGCT
>NW_006482638.1:0-474 GCF_000325575.1 Pteropus alecto | reverse complement strand
CGTGCTCCCCGCCCCTGTGACCATCCATCAACTACAATTTGTACGTTTCTACCATTTTCTATATGCAGGTTGATTCTTACACACAAGCTAAAGCTAAGCTTCGAGCTGGTAATATTTAATGGGCACATATCCTTTCACCTTATAGAATAAACTCTCCTGAATTCCATCCTCCTTTTTCTGAATTTCGTCCGTACATGCTCACGCAAATGCATCTAAGCACACCTCCATTGTACCCTAACAGAAAAAAATCTTATTTGAGTTTAAACTTCTTTTGATTAAAATCATGTTTGGTCCCACATATACAAATATATTTTTAATTAAGGAATAGTGCATTCCAACAAGACTGCTATTCAGTGCCTCCCTGAGCACAGCGCAAGTCCTGTCTGGGTTCGGATGGACACAATTAGCTACCACGAAACACAAGCCATTGGCGGAGTCAGTGGATGCTGAACATGGGGCTTGTAAGACTCTGGG
>NW_006482637.1:0-474 GCF_000325575.1 Pteropus alecto | reverse complement strand
TGTCTTCTTTGGAAAAATGTCTGTTCAAGTTCTTCACCGATTTTTTAAATTGTATGGTTGTTTGTTTGTTTGTTTGTTTTTTGAGGAACCTGGTGATTTTTATTCTTCTTTATGGGAAAGAACTATGTAGTGAGTGCTTTTGGGGTGGCCGATTGAGGTTAGAGAGGAGAGGACTCAGAGTCACTAGCTTCTGCCCCACTGGGAGCACCACCCCTCCAAACATACTCAAAATACTTTGAAGAGAAAGTGAGGACTGAATTCTTAAGTAACAGGATGCCCAGCTAGTACATAGTAGATGTTAGAAGGTTTAAAACCCAGACTTCAGTCTAGCGTGTTTCCTTTTCCCCACCACCGAGCGATGTAAGCAGTGTCAAGTGGGATGAAGAAAGACTTTCTGGAGGAAACGCATGTTAGCAGCATTAGAACGTGGTTTACGAGCAGAGTCAGGGAGAGTGGTGATCGAAAGGCAAGACA
>NW_006482636.1:0-474 GCF_000325575.1 Pteropus alecto | reverse complement strand
GATGTCACATTTCTGTGTTTAGGACACTGTAGAATGCTATTATAAAGATCACTTCACTATCTGTGTAAACTCAGATTTCCTAGAGAAGAAACTACACTTCCCATATATCCTGAGTACTTTACAGATTTTCCGTTTTACAAATTTCGAAACAGAGCTCAGAGATTCCTTGCCCAAAATTATCTTGTTAAAGACAGACTGAGATTTGAACTCACCAGGTTTGACTTTCCCCCCATTGCCTAGGATAAAGGCATCAAACGAAACCAGCAAAGAATATGAGTGCTTACGATGTGCTACAGTGTTCGATGTGCTAGAGCTACAGGGATGAATCCAAACCAGTGCTTTTTTGATGCTTATATTTTAGTAGGGAGGGCAGGATGAGAATTCCTGACAGAGGGAGCAGCACCTGCAAAGGCTGTGAAGAGAAGCTCTCTCGATCACGTTAAAGAACCATCAATGACAGCAGTCTCACCATAG
>NW_006482635.1:0-474 GCF_000325575.1 Pteropus alecto | reverse complement strand
AAAGATACTGCTCCCCATTTGTGATGGCCATCTAAGTGTGATATAATTTTTAGGTTTTAAAAACAAACATAGCTAAAGGGTTGATAGAGAAGAAATGATGCTTTGGTTGGGGTGTAGAGATGTCAAAATATGGGAAAGGTGGTACAGCCATGACTAGAATTTGCAAAACTCTTTGCTAAACCACAGTCTCTGGCACTTTTGGAAACTTCTTCCAAGAGTTGGTGGCTTGGAATAATTCTATGTTTAGGTCTCCAGGGAACTTAGTGTCCTAGGATCCAACACCCAAACTCTGGGATGTGTAAAGGCACGGATGGTTTGGAGTGACTCAATGCGTCTTCCAGAACACTTATTCCCACACTGGCTCAACATGAAACTCACCTGGGGATTTTTTTTTTTAAGATGGAGGAACAGGCCCCACCCCCAAATTACTAAATTAGATCCCCAGGTGGGGCCAGAATTCTGAAATTTAAAAAA
>NW_006482634.1:0-474 GCF_000325575.1 Pteropus alecto | reverse complement strand
TGCCTGTTAATACGCAGGTAGCACAGGTGAGCTGCTGGACCACCACCCAAAGGTGTCACTGTGCATGGCATTTGGAATATAGTGTCACTGGGTGGCTGTCCTGCCATGTCCCTTGTGGGCTGTGCTGCAGAGCTCTCTGCAGGTGTGTGTGCATGTGTATACGCACGTGCGTGCATGTGTGCACACGTGTATGCATGTGGCATGTACATACATATGCACCACATGCACTTGCATACATGGGTGCAAGTGGACAGCCATTTGCGTGTGCAATTCATGAATATGTATGGGTGCATATTCACCGTGCACACACACACGTGTGAATTGCATGTGTGGACATGCACACCAACAGGCTCCTTGCACGCATCTGTGTGTACATGTACACACATGCACGTGTACATACATGTGCCTTGCATGCACACACGTGCATGGTGCAGATAGGCATGCACACATGCATGTGTATGCAAGTGCATATGT
>NW_006482633.1:0-473 GCF_000325575.1 Pteropus alecto | reverse complement strand
AGGTTATTTTATCAATGGATAAAACACTGGCTATATCATAAACCACCTTAGATTTTTATTTTCCCAGGTCTTAATTCTGGAGATTATGATTTTGTAAAATGGAGAGATCTCCAGATTGTACTTTAAAGGTGATCACTGACTAACACTTATATAAAAAATAAATTTCATCCTTGCTATAAAATGCTTCTGTACATCAGCAGACATGTCTCCACCAATACTAGAAGCTGATATTGAACTCATTCTTGTTTTTGAGGCAAATCCACAATATCTGAATATCCTATCCTGTCATGAAAATAATTTTTTTGAACTGTATTTGTCAGTTGGGCAGTTGGATATATGTAGAGCGCATACTTGAGGCAAAATTTCATTAAAAGTTTAGCATTAGAATATTTTGTCTGATGCACATGGGCCAATCGAGTGATCTGAGAATCATTAAAATCCTAAAGGAGAAGAGAGTGATGCCAGAAAATGTT
>NW_006482632.1:0-472 GCF_000325575.1 Pteropus alecto | reverse complement strand
GTGACCACCAGGATGAATTACGGGAAATGTGAGCATGTGAAGAGTAAGCAAGTTGGCACAATAAACTTGTTCTAAATCAATCAAAGCATCACCACTGTTCATGTATGCATTTATATTATACATACAAATATACATATGCTAACTAAATGATATATCTAAGTGCTCCATGCGAGGTATTATTATTTATACACTTATTCAACGAATATTGAATTCTTAATGTGTACAAAGTGTGAAAAGGGTTATGACCAATGAAAAATGATAAAGGTATCCAAGTACTAATTTAATTATCTTTAAATTAGCCTAATTAGCTTTAAATTTAACTGCTAATACTTTTTCAAATAATCACATACATTTTTACCTTTTTCTGAAAAAAGAAATATTCACAACAAAACCAAACAACCAGATTTAGAAAGAGGCAAAGGACTGAAATAGGCATTTCTCCAAAGAAAAGATACAAATGGCCAATAAGCAC
>NW_006482631.1:0-474 GCF_000325575.1 Pteropus alecto | reverse complement strand
TGTTGCCTGTCTCACCAGCATCCATTGCACTCTTCCTAATAGCTCCTGATTTCCATTTAGGCATCCATGATTTTTCCATGACTAAGCCAGTCGGTGACTCAACCCTCTGATAAGAGGGACGTTCAAATTTACATGAACCTTAGGATTTGTGTGTACAGACGAGCTCACCCGAGAATGAATTTAACACAATGAAAAAAATAATAAGTGGAGCTCAAACTCTCATGATCTTATTGATTTCTGAATCCCACATGCATGAAGCCCATCCAACTTCTGAACCTTTTAGATCTGTGAACCACCCTATTCTCTTTGTTATTTAAGCAGCTTTAAGTAGGTTTTCCATTATCTGAAGTAAAAATGACTCTAGGTAATACACTATCTGATGCTAAGGACTGCCCTTCATTTGAGGACATACAAAAGCTCTACCTGAGCTAGGTAGGTGACACAGCTCAAAATATTGTCTTTTTTTTTTTTTTT
>NW_006482630.1:0-474 GCF_000325575.1 Pteropus alecto | reverse complement strand
AGACTTCTCATCAGAAACC
Source organism: Pteropus alecto (assembly GCF_000325575.1). NCBI lineage: Eukaryota > Metazoa > Chordata > Mammalia > Chiroptera > Pteropodidae > Pteropus > Pteropus alecto. Next base: position 455 of record NW_006482630.1, on the reverse strand, counting down.
ATGCAAGCTAGAAAATAGAAATGCTGAAAGAAAAAAGAAAAAAAAAATATCAACCCAGAATTCTATACCCAGCAAAAATTTCAAATAAAGAAATGTTATAGAGGTATAGGCAGGGATAAAGGAACCCAGAAAAGATGGTGAGGCAGGCACCCAGGCACTAAAAATAGTGAACAACCATGACTGACCAGTGGGCTAAAGGGCAAGGCAGGGAAGAAATAGGATGTTGTTACTGAATCTCAGTTGGAGCTATAACCACAAAGGAGAAGCCATCTGGTAGAAGCTGTAATTGCAGATAGATGCGGCCACTATTAGAAATGTGGCACTGAAGATGGGAGAAATGAAAACTTCTCCTCTTGACCTCCAGTCTCTTGCCAGTGCTTACCATTGACTGGATCCAACCAGGAATAAACCAAGGGAACCCTAGTATTGTAGTCTGCAGGTGTCAGCTCTTCTAG
>NW_006482629.1:0-473 GCF_000325575.1 Pteropus alecto | reverse complement strand
GTACTTTACTACTGTGTTTCAGATTAATACATGCCCTTAATGCATATTCATTCTAAAACTTAACATTCTAATCTCATTTTTAAAAGAGAACCTTTACAAATTAATGAGAATAAAGAACTGGGAAAAGGGGTCCAAGAACCAGAAAGGGCGGGAAATGGGTATTTTATATCACGAAAGGTGTTCTGAATGATTGAAACTCAAAGTCTAGCTGGACTATTTATTAGCCATGTGAACCAGGCAAGTCATTTTATTTATCTGATTCATGTTATTAGCATCAAATTTAGCCCAAAGTCCTGTAGCATGGCAGATATATTTCTCTATAAAAAATAAGTTGATATTCACTTTAGTTCGCTAGTCTCTCACGATCCAAGTAACTGAGAGTCTTTATACGTTTGGTGTACTGACAAAATATATATATCGGGCCTTCAAATTGAGAGACCTTGAAATCATACTCACCATGGGAGTACTCCAGA
>NW_006482628.1:0-474 GCF_000325575.1 Pteropus alecto | reverse complement strand
TCATTTTTCTTCATTGTTTTTCTTTTCTGTTCATCAGACTAGACAATTTCAAGTGGACCATCTTCAGGTTTACTACTTTTTTCCTACTCAAACTAGAATTGAATCACTCTGGTGAATTTTTCATTTCACTTATTGTACTATTTAACTCCAGAATTTCTATGTGGTTCCATTATATCATTTCTACCTCTTTATTGATATTTCTTCTGCTTTTTTAGACATATTCTCCTGGTTTCCTTTAGTTTTTTTTTTTCCAATGGTTTTCTTTAGCTTTTTGAGTATACTAAGACAATTGATTTAAAGGCATTGTGTAGAAAGTCTGTATTTCCTCAAAGAGTTTCTGTTTCTTTCTCTTTTTCCTATAAATGAGCCACACTTTTTCTTTTTCCCTAGTTTTATTGAGATATAATTGACATAAACATTGTATAAGTTTAAGATGTGCAGCATAATGATTTGACTTACATATATTGTAAAATG
>NW_006482627.1:0-473 GCF_000325575.1 Pteropus alecto | reverse complement strand
CCCATAAGACTGTCAGCTGATTTCTCAAGGGAAACCTTGCAGGCCAGTAGGAATTGGCATGAAATATTCAAAATAATAAAAAACAAAGACCTACCACCAAGATTACTCTACCTAGCAAAGAACCAAAGGATAAAGATATTCCCAGACAAGAAAAAGCTAAAGCAGTTAATCACCACCAAATCAGTATTACAAGAAAGTCTTCTTTAGAGAGTCTTCTTTAAGACTCTCTTAGAGAGTCTTCTTTAAGAAGATGGAGAAAGAATAAAAATATATGAATAACAAAATGGCTAAACTACATATCTATCAACAAGTTATTCAAATGAAAAAGGATTAAATGCTCTAAATAAAAGACAGGGTGGCTCAATGGATAAGTAAATAAGACCCCTACATATGCTGTCTACAGAGACTCACTTTGGATTGAAAGACACACACAGAGTAAAAGTAAAGGAATGGAAAAAGATATTTTATAAAAA
>NW_006482626.1:0-473 GCF_000325575.1 Pteropus alecto | reverse complement strand
GCCCCTGCCCCACGCAGGCGAGAAACAGTTTCTAGAACATCTGGAGAACGCCTAGAGACAGAGCACCTGAGACCGGGCGGCTCCGGCAGAGCGCGACCTGAGACCGACCATGCGAAGCAAGCTTTAGAGCGAGCTTTAGAGCGAGCGGGGCATCGAGCGGGGCTTCCAGGGGGCGGTTCGAGAGGAAGGCGAGGGAGGCCGGCAGCTCGCTTACCCAGGCCGAGGAGTCTCACAGAGGGCTTTGACGGGGCCGTGGGGGCCCTGCATTTATAGGCCGCCCCTGGCCGGCCTGCTCAGCCCTCTGCCGGGGAGGTTGCATCACAGGTGAGTGGTGTGGCAACCCCGGGCTGGGCTGTCAGTACCAGGAAGGGGGCTGGGGCGGGACAGGAAGTGTTCACACAGATCCTTCTGCCTTTTTGTGAAATTCCCATTCCTGGGCCTGGAGCTGGCGGGGGAGGAAGCTGCAGGGTTAG
>NW_006482625.1:0-473 GCF_000325575.1 Pteropus alecto | reverse complement strand
AGGAGCACCAGTCCCTGGTGCCAAAAAGGTTGCGGACCACTGCAGTACAGGTCCTAATAGGAAAGCATACACTGTAGATACTTATTTGCTCACTGGTTGAATCAATGAATATACAATTGTGAGGGATCAAAAGAGAAGATGGGAGAGAAGAGAGATGGGAATGGGTGGATTCACTAGAAGCTATTCCAGTTCTTGGAATATAGTCACTCATTCAGTTATGGAATGACGAAGAACATGCATTCCATAGTCAACAAAAGAATGAGACTGGCTTTGAGCTCTGACCATGTGTTGGCTATTATAATTGGAAAGACGGATATTGCAATAAACAAGACAGACTAATTCCTGCCTTCATCAAGCTTACTGTCCAGCTAAACATTCTGTCTTGCTTCTCCCCATGTCAGAATGAGCTCAGAGCCTTTTACCATGTCATCTCAGATGCTGGAAGGTCCATCCTGATCATAAGTTTCATTGAA
>NW_006482624.1:0-473 GCF_000325575.1 Pteropus alecto | reverse complement strand
ACCTGGTTTGACTTGGTCGGCTGGTTTCCGACATAGGACACTTAATCTTGAGACACAGGTTCAAATGCACTAACAGTAGAGATACAACATGTATTTGCTGGAGTCCATTCCAATTTTCAACAATTTCCAAGAAGGACAACCAGATTGACATGTTAGGCTCTATTGTGCCATATAGAATAACACTTTCCCACTGTTGGTTCAATAAATAAGTTAGAGAGCACTTAGAGCCCTTTGATCTTAGTGTCTGACTTCTTGAAGGCTGATAATCTCTCATGTATTCCTTGGAGTGCTATTGTCTTAGTTCTATTTTCCCAAAGTCTTTAGACTCAGGTAGGTTTTTGCACGCGTGTGACAGCGAGCATTGTACTGTAAATTCAAGGTAGTATGTTAAGATATAGTGTCATTTTCATTTTGAATTTACTACACTTAGTGATATATAGCTTCAATTCCTTTTCTCACTAGCCTTGATTCTA
>NW_006482623.1:0-473 GCF_000325575.1 Pteropus alecto | reverse complement strand
CCCCCGGGAGCTGTTGACCATACCCGTCATGGTTATTAAAAGTTGTACACTTGATGCGTGTTTATGCGCACAGTAGATATCTCGACACTGGTTTTTGATATTTCCCTGGTTTTATGTCTTTCTGTGAACTCTTGTTTTGGTTGAAATTAATCTATCATTTCTCTTATTGAATCTGAAAACAGGAACAATCATGGTGCTTTCCAGATAACTCAGAATTTATTTGAACTGAATCTAGGAAAGGAAGCATGACAGGTACATTTTAGTTTTTTTACTGTTATCTGGAAAAACAAATTTGAAGCCAGGTTTCGGGAGAAGTCAGCTTACATGACTTCGTGTCGCTTTCTCTGTGATCCTTGTGTTGAATCGCATCACCCTTCAGAGGCATCCAGGCCTGAGAGCCACTGAGACTCCTGAGTGAGTGAGTGAGCGACCAGATCGTGTGGAGCGAGGGCTCACGCCTTGGGGAGTTAGCC
>NW_006482622.1:0-473 GCF_000325575.1 Pteropus alecto | reverse complement strand
GGGGGGGGGACGGGCGTGCCTTCCCTTACCGACTCGACTCCCTCTCTCCCCCACGCTCCTCGGGTGCACGGCCACGGCGATGGTCCGAGGAGGGGTGGGAGGTCGCTGGGAACGGGGAACGACACCGCCGGCTCGGCCTCGGGCACCTGCAAGACGGCCCGGAGCGCTCCAGGGGCACCACGGAGGGCCAGGCGACGCGCGCCCTGGCGCGGCGCGGCGGGGCGGGCCCCCACCTCGGCACGGGGTGGGGGCCGCTCGCCAGGCACAGCCCGGAGGCGTGGCGGAATGTCCGCTGCGTCGGGAGACCCCGTCTCCGCCGACCCCGCGTGAGGGGGTGAGAGAGGCAGGAGAGCGGAGTCGGGCCGGGTCCCGCACCCCTGCCCTCCACACACCGCCGGCGGGCGGGGAAGAGAGGCGAGGGGCCCGCGGGCAGAGCGAGAAGAGCGGGCCCATTCACCAGGAATGTCCGTCCC
>NW_006482621.1:0-473 GCF_000325575.1 Pteropus alecto | reverse complement strand
AGAGACAAAATTATAGGAATGAAAAACAAGCAAACATGTACATATGGAGTGCCCCAGGAAGAAAACCAAAACAAAAGAACAGCGTAGATATTTTAAAATAGAATTCAAGGAAACCTTTCTAAAAATAAAGTAAGGCAAGAATCTGCATATTTAAAGGACTTACTGTGCACCAGGGGAAATTGATCTAGAAAAGGCAACATGAAATTATAAGAATAAAGAAAAGATATTTCGAGACAGCAAGTAAAAATATCAAGTCTCTTATGATGGAACAAAGTTGGCAGGCATTAGACTTTCTAAAGATACAAATTGATCCCAGAAGACAATGGAATAATCCTTGTAAGATAGTTAAGAAATGAAGAATGAGGCAGAGATTTTATATATGGCCAAGATGTCTTCTATGTCTAAGACTGCAGAAAAGCGGTTTTGAATGTGTAAGAATTCAGAAAGTATTATTCATATAAACGTGTTTTTTT
>NW_006482620.1:0-473 GCF_000325575.1 Pteropus alecto | reverse complement strand
GGGGTGGGGGCGACAGTCGCACATTGGCAGTGTTGATAATTGAGCCTGAGTGTGTTGTGAGGCAGCTATTGGATAGTGGTGGAAACAATCACCGCTATTTTTCTGTATTTTAGGAAAATTGCTGAGTCATTATGGGCATACCACTTGAATGGCTGCCTCAAAATTTCTCTATAGCAAACCTAAGACCACAAATTCTGAGAGGGACCGGTTTAACCACCAATGAAGGAAAACTGAGAAATTGACACTAAGACTTTTTCATCAACATGTTAAGAAAAGGTTACTTTAACCTAGCAGAGGAAAGTAAGGAGGAAGTCTCCTGGACATTCCCTAATAATAACAATTATTAGGGAATCTCGAGAAACTCTTGAGGTTTCCCAGAGGTATTTAGGACAACATCAAGAGATGGGCCTGAGAGCATCATAGAGAGTCAGTTATATGGGGTTGATGGTGTGGTGCTCACTTTTGAGTTACCC
>NW_006482619.1:0-473 GCF_000325575.1 Pteropus alecto | reverse complement strand
ACGCATATAGGGTGCTTGTGCCAGCAACACAAGAGTGGGCAAAACAGGAGTCCTGCCTCCCCCAGGAGACAGACAGGTCAACAAGTACCCACGACTCAGTTTAGTGAGAAGAGTTTTTCCATAGAGAGTCAGGGCAGCTTTCGGAAAGCATTGATACTGTGTCTGGACATTGAAAGATGAATATGAGTCCTTGAAGAACAGGCATTTTAGATCCCAGACTGGGGGATGGCCAGACAGAGGGCTGTGACAGACAGGCTGCTGCAGGCATCCAGCTGGGCACTCCACACCTTCTGGCTTGAGCTGGGCATATGCCATGTCTGTGCCCATGTCTTCAGGATTCTGATGGGCTAAGGCCCGATTCACTCTTCTTCCTTTGCTTCCTGTCTTGAAATTGTGCCCATGGAACTGTGATAAGTAGCTCTAAATCTGGGAGGGAGAAATCACCCCAGACAACTAGGGACCTGGCAAGAGTA
>NW_006482618.1:0-473 GCF_000325575.1 Pteropus alecto | reverse complement strand
AAGTCTCCATGCTCGCGAGTCCTGTCGTGAAGGGCGGGCAGCTGGGGAAGCTGGCAGGGCTCCGCTGACGTCACCCTCGAGAGAAGAGTGGCGTTCGATGCCCAAACAGCCCCCGCGCTGGGACTGGGGCGGGAGAGGGGACACCGCACAGCTCGGTGCAGGTAAACGGCGTTTAAGACCGCGGCGGACACAAAACCCGTGATGGAAACAGGCCCAGGGCCGGCAGGCTGACCCCTCGCCTCGGCCCCGACAGCCCTGCCTGGCGCCCGCCCCACAGCCGTCTGCGAACAAATCCGGGTGGCTTTTCTTTGCCAGCGAGAAGTGACAACCTACATAAACCCGGAAGTCGGGGCTCCCGGGCGTTGGGGAGGCGGTAACAAGCCTGGGTCCTTCGCTGCCACCACGGCCCGCTCTGGCTGACGCCGGTGGAGCGCCGCGGAAAGCGGCCGGGCTGGTGGCCACGGCAGGATCCG
>NW_006482617.1:0-473 GCF_000325575.1 Pteropus alecto | reverse complement strand
CTTGTCTCAATCTAGGCAGGGTAGATTTTGGAAGCTGTAGTTGGAAAAAACAAACAATGACTCTGGAGTATTAAAGAACTTAGATTGGACACTCCGGTTTCATTAGCTGTGTCATGTTGCTAGGCCTCAGTTTCCTTATTTGTAAATAAACATTTGTAAAATGAGAGCTCCTTCTACTTCGAGGTCATTTTATAATTGAATGCAAAAGCCCTTTGGTATGGCCTTGATATTTGATGTTTGGTAGGGTGAAGATGAAGAACTGGAAGAACGTTAGGTAAGGACAGCTCAGCAAATGGGTCTAATTAGGGTCAAGTGCCCCTGTGTCCTTGTGTGTTCAATGACTTGGGATGTTTGTCTCTTTGTGAAGAGGAGAGCTTTTTGTCTGGTTGATTTTGATTTATTCTCTTGACGCGGTGGAGAGCATTATACTCCCCAAAATGTGTTCGATGTTTTTCGCCATAATAATGTTTTTT
>NW_006482616.1:0-473 GCF_000325575.1 Pteropus alecto | reverse complement strand
TATGGTTTGTGAATATTTTCTCCCATTCTGTAGGTTATCTTTTCAATTGACAGCTGCATTTTTTTAAGCCTAATATTAACTAGAACAATGGAATGACATAATCTCTACAAAAAAGTTGACAGTGCCTTATAGCTTGGTCATTAAAAATGAAGATGCCATTTTATTATTGCAAAATCAGAGAAATTTTGACATTACAAAGGACATGAAAATATTGTGTCCCAAAGATGCACCAATTATATCTCCTAATTTGTAATTATTTCAACACAATAGACTAGCCTAATGTAAAAGTTATATTTAATAAATTATAACTATTACAATCTCAAAAGAAGAAAAAAGTAGCACACTCTTCATTCCAGAGAGCTTCAAAGACTTTATTTAATAGAGTATCATGATCTCCATTTCTTCAAAGATAGGTAGAAAATAGAAATGTGAAATGATTTTCTTAAAGCCACACAGAGTAATATATTATTATG
>NW_006482615.1:0-472 GCF_000325575.1 Pteropus alecto | reverse complement strand
GACCGACCGACCGACCGACCGACCGACCCACCCACCCACCCACCCCCCAACCCAAGATTGCTCTGAAACCCAGCGAACGAAAGCTACTCTCCTGTGAAAGAGAATGCTGCCTGCAGGACCCGAGGTGGCAATGTTTCCCGACTGGGGTGGATTGCATAAGCATTGTCTGGTCATTTCTTGATGTTTTTCACCTCTTTGCCCCTTATTTACGCTGTCTACAGAACATTTAGTTATAGAACCTTTGAAAGGTGTAAAGAATATCATGAATCGAAACAGCATCGCCCATCATCATATTCTCCCCATCCGACTTTAAAGGAGACGAAAGTGTTCTTCTTTGGTGGCAGCGAAGCCTTTCCCGACTGCGACTGGTCGAAATCTCTGGGTAGACGTGGCGGCGGATGGTTGAGCAGGGGAAAGAGAAGGCAACGACAAAAACAGCAGCAGCGGCGGCAGCGGCGGCAGCGGCGGCAGC
>NW_006482614.1:0-473 GCF_000325575.1 Pteropus alecto | reverse complement strand
GCCCAGAGTGAGGGTGTAGGACGAGGTGAGTACCCCCAAACCCACTGGACTGTGCACTGAGCACTCCGCAGACCGTCTGTCGAGGGCAGTGTATGCCGACCAGTCCCGGGGCCCGAGCCGAGCGGACCGGCCTGTGAACCGTGTTCGGTGAACACACACAACAAAGGCTGCCTTGGCTTTGAACCTGCTTTCCAATGGCTTCTCCCCTGCAGGGGGTCTGTCTGCATGCACAGCATCTCAGTGAATCTGGCGTGGAACGTCCCCACCCCTGGGCCCCTTGTGTTCCCCGCACAGGTCATGCCAAAAGTGAACCGAAGATCAAACGCCGAGGTTTATGAAGCCGCTCTGTAAATACTGACGAACTGCATAGTTTAAATAAGAGTAAATGTGATGGTGTGTGAATCATACTGAGAGAAAGAGAGAGAGAGACAGAGAGAGGGAGAGGGAGGGAGGGAGGGAGGGAGAGAGAGAGA
>NW_006482613.1:0-473 GCF_000325575.1 Pteropus alecto | reverse complement strand
GTGGCCTCCAACCCTGACTTGGGGCCTTCTGGGCACTCAGCTTTCTAAATAAAAACTCTGACTACTAAAGAAAGCCAGTGGTAGCGACTGGTTCTGAGAGGCATGGGCTCACCACAGATGCTGGGAAACCTCACCTCCCAGGCCTGGAGGCCGGCCCTGTGCAGCCCTCGCAAGTGCACATTCTCTCATCAAAAGGTCCAGGCCCGATGCTTTCATGAATCCGGCCCCAGACAGCCCGCCCAGCCTCTCCCTCTCCCTCTCCCTCTCGGCGTTAATGAGAAAAGCAGATTAGAAATGTCAGTCCTGTGGCTGGTTCAGAGCTGCACTGCTGTCCACATTCGTTCCATTCCGACAGGTCCAATTTCCTTCCCCAAACAAACACGCGAGTGTTGGGCTTTGAGAAACCTACTTATATGAATTTCATGAGTTCAGCTATGACCTGGAGTAACTCTTTTGTGAGCAACACACACACA
>NW_006482612.1:0-473 GCF_000325575.1 Pteropus alecto | reverse complement strand
TAAGATTTTAACACACTATCATACTATAAGTCGAGAAAAAGGAATATGGGTCCACTTTCTAGACCCAGACAGATACACAGCTGCAGCAGGACAATGTGGATGAGAAGCTGCCTACCTCTTGCCAACTTTGTTCTGAAGAACTACCCTCCTGGAGGAGTTAAGTATACAAGGGTGAGCTGGAAAATAGCACTTCTCTCTTCTGGATCAAAGGAGGGTCAATCCAGCAGGCATGCGGTTTCACTTCACTCCACAATGGGTCAGTTATATTGTCAACCTCCATTAAATGAAAGATAAAGTGTACAACAGTGCCCATTTTCACATAAGGTGTTTCTAGGTATGCCTGGGATGTGCCTTTGGAAGGCTTGTGGAAGTGCCTAGCAGATAACATAGAATAAAGAGGAAACTGCCATCTTACTGTCTTTCTCCCATTGCAAACGGCCTACCATTAGTGTCCCCCCGCCAAAAAAAAAAAA
>NW_006482611.1:0-473 GCF_000325575.1 Pteropus alecto | reverse complement strand
AAAAAAAAAAAAAAGCTAAGATCAAAGGTTGACTACAAAGATGCCTCGAAAAGTTTTACTATGCATTGATGTGCTTATCAGTATTCCTTATTAAAATGTGGTACCTTCCACAGGAACCACTAGGTGTGTCACTGCGTTATGTCAAAATGAATTATATTCAGTGACGTGGACAAATGTTTAACAGCCAACTCTGAAAAAAACGAACCCCTGCTTTATAGCATTTCCAGTTCCCATGGTGTAGACACGCCCACCATGTCCAATTTTCAGCTACCATTGAGACGTCACCGAGCACCAAGTTGGGAAGAGACACACAGGATCAACTGAGAAGCCAGCTCCAGCTGGTCTGGCATCCCACCGATCTTAGCTAAAAGCATCACGGGATTACACCAGGACTATTGCAGCCGGGGTCATCACTGGAAGGTTTATTTATATCCGACAGTGTGGTGACAGAAAAGTTCTAATGCCCGGGGTCA
>NW_006482610.1:0-473 GCF_000325575.1 Pteropus alecto | reverse complement strand
AGGTATTCAGTGCCAGCCCGGTCATCTTTCCAACATTAGTAACAGCCGCCGTCTGTCATGCAGGTGACACGTGAGTCTCGATGTTTACTTGTTTTGCTTCTCAGCTTGTCCTGTAAAGGGTCCTTGATGAGCCATGCACGTTTTGGGGGGCCCTCGGAGACCTCGAAAAATCCTGGGAGCAAGAACGGTTTGGGAGGTTATGGGAGAGCCAGGTGCACAGAGCGCATGCGAGATGCTGGCCCGCAGAACGGGGACACGGTGTCCTGGGGAGGACGTGCTCAGGCTGGACAGTCTGCGCCGAGTGGGGGGCGCGCCGGGGAGCAGCGCCGGGAGGTGACAAGGGGGCTCGATGTCAGCGAGCGCCGGGCTCGTGTCCCTCGACGTGGCCCCCTCTCGGAGCCAGCAACCGATGCCAGAGGCGAGGGGACTTTCATGTCGGTTCCGAGCTGGAACCGTCTCCTCGGCCCCAGACG
>NW_006482609.1:0-473 GCF_000325575.1 Pteropus alecto | reverse complement strand
TTTTCTTATGCTAATATGTTTTTATATTTGTATCTTTGTGACTCTCTGTTCATACATTTTAATCATTTTTTTACTGGGTTATTCTTTTCATTACCGATTTATGTGAGTTCTCTGGGAAATGACTAATTTGTAATTAAAGAAACTATGTCTGGCAATATTGTAACAAATGTTTTCCAGCTTGATATTTTGCTATCCAGAATTTTCAGGTAGTCAAATTTATCAAGTTCTTTTTCTTATGGCATCTAGATTTCATGGTATAATTAAAAGACGGGGGAATCAAGTCTGACTCCTAGGTTTTTTACTTTTGCATTTGCGTGGATGTCATGTTACTCACTGAAATGAAGAAAGTTTGAGTTGGTGGCAAGGGTGTTTTGTAAGATAAAATCTGCTAGTTTAGACATGTAAAGTATGACATGTTTGAGAGACATCTACTTGTAGCTATTAACTGTTGGGTTGGTAACTAAATATATTAA
>NW_006482608.1:0-473 GCF_000325575.1 Pteropus alecto | reverse complement strand
TTTAGAACCTTGAAATGTGCATTTGAAAAGCAAGTTTTAGAGGCGACATCTAGAGGAGAATAAGAAATCAGAAATACCAAAATCTTTCTATGTTCCTGGACTGTGTGGAGAGCTGGAAGAGGGAGAAAAATACAAGGGAGTAAAATAAGAGGGTCAAATTATGTGGGTTCTTGAGAAGGGGCTGTGTGCCCCGCCCACAGTCTGCACAGTGAACACGTGAGATATGCACCCATGCATCAGTGGGGACCAGAGAGGATTTCAGTGTCAATTCCTCATGTTACCTCTGAGTTACAAGCTCAATAGATTTACCTCATTCCTCTTTATACTCATATGACAAAAAGAAATGTCTCAGGGGCCTGAACTGGCACAGAGGGCCTGACACAGCCCCAGGTAGGTTCACTGAACCTCAGATACAATGGAAGGGCAGCCATTCTGTTTGTCTATCTCTTGTGACAATCCCCCAAGGACCTAAA
>NW_006482607.1:0-473 GCF_000325575.1 Pteropus alecto | reverse complement strand
AATTTTCTGACTGTGAAGGTGGCATGGTAGTTAAGTGGAATGGGCTGACTTGTAGGAAATAAACACTAAGGAAATCAGGGATGATGCCATAATGTCAGCAATTTACTCTCAGATGGTTCTGGGGAAATAAGTTCTGTACTAAAACTTGGAACTTTTCTCTAATTTTAATACTGTTACCAAAAAATAAATAATCAATCAATAAATAGAAAAGGTGAAAAGCCTCAGTCATCTTCCATGAGGATGAATCTATGAATTAGTGTTTAAAATGACATATAATACATTTTATGGCACTAGAACAATTGTAAGACATCCAAACATTGATGGTAACCATCGCCGCAGATATCAAAATGCTGTCTGTCTAAATCTTTAGTTTCACAGATAGTGATGAAAATACAAAAAAGCTGTCAATATACACTCACTCCTAAAGCATCATGACAACTTGGTTGTTGGGGTGTTGTTTATTTTTTTATTTT
>NW_006482606.1:0-473 GCF_000325575.1 Pteropus alecto | reverse complement strand
CTAGTATATATTTTTTGAAGACTGACGAGAGATAAAGTGTTGATTGAAAAAAATCATATTCTCTTCCTCAAGAGATGAATTAGTGAGGAGAACATAGAAACCATTTATTATAATAATTGCTATAATTGAAGTTATTATCAAGAGTAGTGGAAACATTGGGGAAGGAGAATCTGTGTCCCTAGGAGAGTCAGGGAACTTCCCATAGCAAGCAGCTTCTTTGCTGACTCATGGAGAAGTTAGCCCTTGAGATGTGTGTTCAGTTTAAGGAGTAATTGTATATTCAAATAGAGAATTTAATGTACCTAAAATACAGGTATGCATGTGGCGCTGTAGAAGTTCATATGAAAGAACAACTGATTTTGCCTGAGTGAGGATCAGAGAAATGCATAGGCAGGAAGTGCCACAGAAGCTGGGCTTAGAAGGATGAGCAAGTAGAAGCATGCACATGGAATACAGGTCAGCAGTGAAGTCAG
>NW_006482605.1:0-473 GCF_000325575.1 Pteropus alecto | reverse complement strand
AAAAGGTTGTATTATGTAATAGATAGCATAGGGATATTCATTGTCTATTATTTGACAAAAATGTAAATCAATATTTTTATATTACTAAACAAATTTCAAAGATAGTAAAATCTAAACTATCTTAATACATCTTTTATTTTCTTGAAAACAACGTTTATGTGGTAAAGATTAAGAAAAAAAAAGAAAAGCGACATAAATGAATTATACCAAGTTCTACCATGTAGAGTTAGGGAACAACTGCTCACATGTTGGTGTAATTTTAGCTGAGGCAGGAAAGGCAAAATAAACCAGTCTTGTCAAACACTGGGCAAAGAGCTCCCCAGTTAAGAGAGCTGTATTGTGGCAAGGACCTTGAGGGTGGGAGACAGGTCTTGTTGTGTTCAAGGAACTAAGTGAGAGCCAGTACAGCTAGAGTGAAGAGCATATCAGTGAGATAGGAGGTTGTGCAGTAAGTAGTGACCAGATCATGTGAG
>NW_006482604.1:0-473 GCF_000325575.1 Pteropus alecto | reverse complement strand
ATGCTAATTTCCTAAATCAGATGAGGGGCTGGGTGGATTTATATCTAGGAGCTGAAGCCAAAACCAAAAGCCATGCAGTCAGTCTAACCAAACTGCCAATCTTAGGCCGCAGGACAGAGATGCAGATCCCAAGCAAGTTCATGAGAAAGAGAAGAGCTGGAGGATTCAGAAGGGTGTGGCCAAGAAGGTCTGAGATACAGACCTCATTTTGTTCCCATCTCATTTGCCACAGTTGTGCCCTGTTCAGCAACACACTTCCACCCAATGTCGTCAGAATTTCTTCCAGAAGACAATGTACAATGACTTCAGAAAACATTAGGTACGCTGATCACATTTTGGTGGCTCATCTACGAAGGGGTCATGATAAAAATGGACACCATGGTTCATAAATTAAGAACTACCAGTTTAGATAGCTGTATATCTTGAATCCCCAAGATTATCAGACTTCTGTAAATTTAAATTTAGAAAAAGAA
>NW_006482603.1:0-473 GCF_000325575.1 Pteropus alecto | reverse complement strand
GAAACACATTTCTCATAAGTCCCTGAGAGGCCACCACGGCATCCTCCTCCCCACCTCCCGCCACTGTCTTACTCCCACCATCAGCCAACACCAAGCTTCTTGTCACAGCCCCCTAACTGCTCCTTCCTCCAATCTGCTGCCCTCCATCCACTCTCCACTTTGCAGCTAGCACGGTCTCTCGAAAGTGCAACCCCAATCAAGACACCTTCTTGCTGGAGACGTTAAATTCCCCCGGGATGCTTCCAAGATCTCATTCTTGCTCAGTCTGGTTTTCTTCTACATTCTAGCCACGCCAGCCTCAGCATTCTCCAACCACCAAGCTGCTTCACTCCATCCTCTTCCTCATTCTGCTGTTCCCCACCCCAGCGGGAATCAGCTTCAGATCGCCTCCCCTGGACCCATTCCTATACCCAGCCTCAGCACTACCTCTGCTCCCTATATTTCAGTCTTCCTCCAACTCAATTCCAACATCC
>NW_006482602.1:0-473 GCF_000325575.1 Pteropus alecto | reverse complement strand
AGAGCCTCTATCATCTACACCATTTTTTTCTCCTCGAAAACAAAATGATTTGGAGTGAGAAAAGTCACAAATTTGTATTTCTCATCCCAGAAATTCTCAGTCTCCTTACCAGAGACAACCATTTTTTATTTCTAGAGTGTCGTCCCTAAAATATTCCATGCATACATAGGCATTGTATATCTTTGAAATTTTTAAACAAATGCAAACTTTCTAACACCTGTTGTTTCATATCTTGTCTTTTCCATGTGGAAAGAAATTTTGGAGCTCATTTTATAAGTTGCATTTTAACGGGATCCCTCAAAAGTGATAAGAAAACATGAAAAACCAAGATTATTTTGATTGGTTCTCTAGAGCAATTAATTAGCAAGCATTTCTTCATGAAAGCACCTAGCGTGTGCTCTGGCATTCATAAGCCGTATATGTGAAAAACGCAATACAAGGATGTGGTTCCATAGTGTAGCAGTTAGCATGTC
>NW_006482601.1:0-473 GCF_000325575.1 Pteropus alecto | reverse complement strand
ATACTTATCTTAAACATATGTCTTTGAGGACCCTTTCTTGACTGCTACTAAGTAGTTAGAAAGTCCTGCCTCTGGTATCCCTGATCACTTAGTTCTTTAGATTCATCAGTTGCTCTGTGTTGGGATCTGCAAGTCCATGGCTGTCACCCTCGCTCACCTGTGAGCTATAACGGATAGAGATAAGGCTTTCTGTGTGTGCTCCAAAACGCAATACATAGCTAAAGACATTGTTACTCGGAAATGTTACCTGTCTCTTGATCTCCACTTGACTGGTAGACTCTCAAGTATGCTTTGTCTATGTGCAATTTTATAATAGAATGTTGGAAGAGGGATGGGTGTTTTTGGACAGAGAGGGGTTCATCTCTTATTGAAGGCCTGTATTTCTATTTTCTCTTTCTGCCACCCAGAGTTAAGAAATTTCTTTTCAAGTTTGTGCATGAGAGAGAGACAGAGAGAGGGAGAGAGAGACAGAG
>NW_006482600.1:0-472 GCF_000325575.1 Pteropus alecto | reverse complement strand
GAGCTGAGGTCACCAAGGCTGAGAGCTAGCAATGCTTGAGTCCCAAAGGGATCTTAGTTGGTTCCCCATTGTCAAGTGAATAAAGCTCAAACTTCTTACCCTGTAGCTAAAAGACTTGATCAAGGTCACACAGCCCATGAGTTGCACAGCTTGGATTTGAAACCAAGTCTTTCTGTTCCTTAGCCCATTCTCATTTTGTTCTACTACACTGTCTCCAACACAGAGACCACATGACATTCCCAGGTCATGAAAATCACTTCTTATGTATTGCTCAACTTTTCAGCCTGAAGTCTCAGTAAGGCTTAGGCTTTACTCCTTTAGAAACAGAAGGCACCAAAAACTTCTAACGGGGACATTAGTCTCTATTCCCCCTTAGTGACCGATGGAAAAGCCAAGGAGTGCACTCACTGTGAAGGGATCGGTTCAGTGCTTGGCACATATGGTATGTAACACTGAATGCTTGCTTAGATTG
>NW_006482599.1:0-473 GCF_000325575.1 Pteropus alecto | reverse complement strand
ACACTCATACGCCGAAGAAAGCACGCATCACTATGATAGTCCTTAGTCCTCATCTCTGCGTGTGGTCACATGGCCATAAACGTATTTTATCTCCCTTTGTCCCTTCCCCATGCCATATCCCCATTGTCCCTTCCCCATGCCATATCCCCATTGTTCTCAGCGAGTAACTCAATTGTTTGTGGTTCTTTGATTAGTTGGTGACCTAAACTTTAATTCCAGAGACATTCTATGCTACCAGCAGTCCTGCTTATGTTATAGTTTTCTATTTAGTTTTGTCACAGGTGTATTCAGACGTGACCTTCCTGAATTCTGGGTATATGGCTTATCTCTTGCTGCATAACAAATTGCTACAAAATCTAGCAGTTCAAAACAGCACGTATTTGTTGTCCTACAGTTTGTGTAGATTAGGAATCTGGGAATGGCACAGCCAGGTGATTTGTGTTAGGGTTTCTCACAGGCTGTAGCAGAAGTGC
>NW_006482598.1:0-473 GCF_000325575.1 Pteropus alecto | reverse complement strand
AACTTGGAAGAGACTCCAGGGCCATCGTCCATCAACCCTCAGACTGCTAACTCAACCTCACCTGGTGGATGAGCGAAGCCTAACTCTCTTCTAGGTAAGAACAACCACAGGTAAGAGGAAGTATCAGGAGAGTTAAATCAAAATCTTCATCGAAATACAGGTATAGAAGAAATACATTCGTATCCACAATGCCGGCACTTTGTAACCAGTTTAATGTGAGGGAACTGATCAATGTAATAATCAGTGTATCTCTATTTGTCTATCTTTGATGATATTTAAAGCATTCATGAGAATCTGTTATATAATCAGTGTATCCCTATTTGTCCATCTGTGATGATATTTAAAGCATTCGTGAGAATCTATTATATTAGACTTGTGAAAAATATCATCGAGATTGTATTACTAGTTTTCTTTTATTCGAGGCATTTTCTCCCCCGCCAGGTACTGATATTTTTTTTTAAGTTTTTTTTTTT
>NW_006482597.1:0-473 GCF_000325575.1 Pteropus alecto | reverse complement strand
ACATCTTCTGTAGACAAGTATGGCAGTGTGTGGCACGAGAGCATTCTGGGTAAAGAAAATATATTCAGCAGGGACAATGACCGAAATCTCTAATTATTGTCACACTAAGTTATTAGCCATTAAAAATAATATTAACTAAAGATGGAATGGATTTTTTCTTCATATAATTAGGTCCCCTTTATTATAAGTAAAATATATATTTAGAAAATATTTAGAAAATTCAGACAAATATGATGACAAAAATAAAACTACTCCTAATATTATCTCCATGATAAAACTTTTAATTATGGTAAAATGTACATAATATAAAATTTACCCTCTTGACCATCTCCAAGTACACAATTCAGGAGTGTTGAGTATATTCACATTGTTGTGCAACTAACCTCCAGAACATTTTCATCTTCTCTAACTGAAACTGTACCCACTAAACAGTAACTCCCCATCCCCAGCCCCTGTTCCTGGCAACCACCATT
>NW_006482596.1:0-473 GCF_000325575.1 Pteropus alecto | reverse complement strand
CACGGCCCCGAGCTGTCCACTCCACCTTCCTGCCCCGACCTGCACGTGCCGCCCGGGCCCTGCGCTCCTGGAAACCGCGAAGGTTAAGGTCCCCGCCCCCACGCACACCGCTGCATTTTGGGAACGGCCTTAATGCAAAAACTCCCCTTGCCCATGCAAGTGACAAGTGACACGGACGCCTCCCTGTAGCCTAGGACGAGGCCAGGCACAGGCCCCCGAATTCCCGTTCTGAGCCTCGTAAGCGAGTAGCTGACTCTTCTGTCCCTATGGCTCATTCGGAATAACAGGCTCGTAAGCCAGGCTGGTTGGGGCGGCCCCTTCCCCAGGTCCCTGATCTCAGGCCGCCCTCGGCCCAGGCGGCGAGCGCCCCGCCTGATGGAACCGTCTCTGCCCGTGACCCCGGCAGGCACCTGTCATCCCACAGCTCACGCCACTGCCCTCCAGGCTCGTCCACGCCTCTCTGTCACGGCGCC
>NW_006482595.1:0-473 GCF_000325575.1 Pteropus alecto | reverse complement strand
AAACTAGAGGGGTAGGGCTCAACAACCTGCATTTTAATAAGCCTTCCAGGTGTTCCTGACACATGATCAATATTGAGCCCCACTGACCTATATATATAGAAAGTCAAGTGACCAGGAGTTTACATTTTAGGGGAGAGGCAGCCCTTAGCCAATGCCAACAGAGGTGAGAGTATCAACACCCCAGGAGTCTCACCCCTGGTGAAGACAAATCAGGGGTGGAACTCAAAATGTTTCCAGAACTCCCCTGTAGAAGTGAACCAAATTTACTCTCTGTGGCACTCTCTCTCGGTAACACAACTTTACCTGGCTTCCTTCCCTTTGCCTCTTTGTCTCACTGCCCCAGTCCCTTACTAGATATCTCCACCGCCGAAGGAGCTGCCCTCTTTCCAAGAAATGTATAGTTACAGACTCAAATGCCAGTTTGAACAAAGCAGGGAGTAGTGTTAAAACACACAGGCACATACATTATCTAT
>NW_006482594.1:0-473 GCF_000325575.1 Pteropus alecto | reverse complement strand
GTTCTGAGGGATCTGGGGCACGTGGAGGGCGCTAGCTGGATCTGTGGCTTTTCAAATCCCTCCAGATGAGAAGATGCCTCCAGTGTAAGGCAGGTGGCACGTAAGCCAGGCCGTGCGGGTTCGCGACAGGAGTCTTGGGGGACACCTGGCGCCCACCCTCCTCTGGTGGGAGACGGCACCTTGCCAGCAGGGAGTGAGGCTCCCTCGCAGATGCACTAGGAAGGAGGAGAATTTGCTCCGAACCAGGGAACTCATCTGGCACTAGGGCACGTGCCCCGACCCCCAGGATGTCAGTCCCGAATGTTCTCTCCGGTGTCACCAATTTTCCGCTACTGGACTATCCCCGTTAGCAAACAAACGAAAAGGGAGGGCACGCAAAACCGCCTGGCGACCCTCCCTGCCACCGCCCTGTCTCCCCTCCCCTTCACGGCCCAGCCTCCTGGGAGTGCCGACCCACCTGCCGACCCACCTGC
>NW_006482593.1:0-472 GCF_000325575.1 Pteropus alecto | reverse complement strand
TTTCTTCAACCTGTTCGTTATAAATTTAGCTTGGTGTCTGATTGATCTCTTCAACTCTCTTCATTGCATCAATAGTTTTTTTCCCACAGCTCTTGCTGGTATTTGACAGGTCCATTTCTACAGTTTTCAAATCCAAATGAATCATCCACTGTAAGCTCTTTACCAGCAGCTTATGAATGCTTTAGTCCACCTGAGCTTGCAAGAACTGCTCTTCTTTTTACGGTTTTTATGATACTTGGATTTGCAGAATCTGAACACCTTACAATCCTTAAGAACATTATGTGGTGGTCAGGGTGTATAGGCCCTAAACAGAAATAACACTTTCCATACACTTGTCGAACCACCTGGGGACCCACCACTCAAACACCAAGCTTGAAAGGAAGTGACGTAGCTCTGTCACAGCCCGTTTCATTCCCCCCACCTCTTTAATCCCCACCCCCACTTCCACCCCTGACCTACGGATGATTTATCT
>NW_006482592.1:0-473 GCF_000325575.1 Pteropus alecto | reverse complement strand
CGTGCATTTCAGTTGTGTGTATGTCCCAGAACGGCATTGTTGGGTCATAGGGTATAAATATCTTCAGCTTTATTAGAAATTAGCAAACTGTTTTCCACTGAGATTACATCAGTTTACATTTTTGCCAGCGGAGTCTGCTAGTTCACATGGCTCTACCTTCCTGTCAGCACTGGCTGTTGTCAGGCTTTTTACATTTCACTATTCTGGCGAACACGTCATGGCATCTTCTTGGAGTTTTAGCTTACATTTCCATCGTGACTAATAAGTTTGAGCACTGAGTCATGTTTTTTGGCCGTTTGGGTAGACTGTCTTCCAAAGTGCCCACTTAAGTCTCAGGCCAGTTTACATACACACAGTCTTGCTTGTCTTTTTCTTATTGATTTATGGGAGTTCCTTATGAATTCTGGGTGTGAGCCCTTTGTCAGTTATATTCTTTGTACATATCTTCTTCCATTCTGTGGGTTACCTTTTTA
>NW_006482591.1:0-472 GCF_000325575.1 Pteropus alecto | reverse complement strand
GTAGGGTTAAAGTAAATTTTAAAAATATTGTTTGCTTATGCTGTACCGCTATTCTCCAGAAGTTTCAAAACTGGACATTTTCTTGACATATTTAGGGAATAAATAAGCACCCAGGTAGAGAAGTAGCAATAGTAGAAGGTAGGGTGTGGGAAGTGGGCTTTTGATAAATAGCGTAGAGCTTTAAATGGCAGTCACAAAGTCTTGGAGAGACGGTACAGAGTCATGAAAACAGGATCAATCAACTTTGCAGTTGAACTAACATGGGTTCAAATCCCAGTATTGCTATCTAGTGCAAGTTTGTCTTTCTCTGAGACCTTATTTGATCTTCTAACACCTCTTTTGTAGTCTTAGTGTGAATCTTAAATGAGATAATTTATTTAAGGCATTAAGCCTGGTTCATAATATTCTGCAGGCAACAAACCAAACCAACCAAACCAACACAAACCAGTTAAATGTCCACATGTAAAAAAAA
>NW_006482590.1:0-472 GCF_000325575.1 Pteropus alecto | reverse complement strand
GGGAGCATCAGGCATGACTGGGCCTTTTTCCAAGCATTAAGGCTGCTTGACGTACATCCCCACGGAGTCTCAAACGCGTTGAATAAATGAACCGATCCAGTTGCACGGACGTTGGTGCGCCGTTTAGCCTCTGTGTCCTGACCTCGCCATCGGTAAGTCAACAGGAGAGGGACCTCGCCGGAGCTGCTGCCCGGATGAGGGGGCGTGGCCGGCCAGCAGGCGCTAACATTTACGTCCTCCTGGAGCTCATGGCTGTCTGTCACTGTCCCCTACTGTTGAGCCCTCGCTGGCGGCACCGTGCCAGATGCTACAGGATACGAGAAGGCAAAGCGCGCGGTCAGGGCAGCTTATCGTGAGGAGGGATCAGTCACCATAAGGGTGTGCGCCTGTGTGAGGCAACGGGGTCAGGGACCCAGCTGCCCCTCAGCCCTCGAACTCTGAAGGAGGAGGCCCCGCTCACTCCCAGCGCCAC
>NW_006482589.1:0-472 GCF_000325575.1 Pteropus alecto | reverse complement strand
TTTTTTTTTTTAAGCGCCTGAGATCTAGGCGGACTGTAATTATGTAATTCTTCCTTGTTATGTTTTCTAATTGTTCTAGGAGCTGTTTCCTAAACTGATTGGAAACAATGGCAGACAAGGAATGGAGTGGGAGGTAGGCGAGGACCTGGCAGCTGGCCAGAGCCAGGCTGTCTGCCGGAGGCCTTGTCTGAGCCCCGTGGGCACAGGGCAGGGTTGGAGAGGGCCACCACTCACGGTTCTGTCGGGGCAGTGGGGGCGGGGCATGAAGAAGCACTCACTGCGGTCCTGGGAGCTCTGGTTTAATCATTCACAAATAAATCTCCCTCCTGCTCCCTGTCCCCACAGGCCTGGCTGTTTTCTCTTTCTCCGAGGTCTCCATGACGTTGGTAGGGCTCCCTGGGGACTCTGCTAGTGGCCAACAGGGAGCAAGATTCTTCCCTCCTGGCATCGAATTGTTTGCGCTCTCTTGACA
>NW_006482588.1:0-472 GCF_000325575.1 Pteropus alecto | reverse complement strand
TGTAATTTTATTAACCAATGTCATCTCAATAAATTAATAAAATTAAAAAAATACATGAAGTTAAAGGGAAAATGGTGAAAATAGGTAATGACTATTTTGAGGAATTTAAATATTTTGGTATTGCAAAAACTGCCAGTTGTAGACAAATATATTGAAATTCCAATGCAGAATGTCACTAAAATAAGAAAACTAAAGCCAAAAACTGAAGTGAGAGAAATCCAGTAAATAAAGCAGTTAGATACAGGATCTTTGAAACAGAAAATTTTCTAATAGGATTATGAAAAGCTGTAATAAAAGCATTATCTCTCTTATGATATAAAAAGTTACACATTGCAAGAGCATTTCTTCCAAAAAAAGAAGCTCGTACAGTTCATCACCTGTAATCATTTCCCTCATTTCACTACAGTTCAGGCTCCAGAAACCTGAACTTACATTTTCCCTCTACTTTCATGACTAGTCGTTTTCATATGTT
>NW_006482587.1:0-472 GCF_000325575.1 Pteropus alecto | reverse complement strand
CCCCTTCCCGCAGCCGTTCTCAGTGGTGACATCTTATGTGACCATCGTGTATTATGAAAACCAGCACGTTGCTTGGCACCACAGTGAACTGGACCACAGGCTGGGCTTGGGTTTCACTAGTTTCCGCACACGTTCATGTGGTTTTATTTTTGTTTGACTTTGTGTTTAGTTCTAGAACATTTCACCCTGTGTAGATTCGTGACCCGCACCGCGGTCACCATGCAGACCGCGCACCCCAACGGACTCTCTCCGGCTCCGCCTACGCGGTCACCGCCGCCCTCCCGCGTCTCAGCCTCTGGTTCCTCTTCTCTTTTCCACGTCCCTGTCATTTGGTCACATGGAGACTGTTCTATAAACGGAGCCACGCTGTAAGTAACCATTTGGGACTGGCTTCTTTCCCTCGGCGGAATTCCCTGGAGATCCATCCAAGTGTGTCCCTTTTATTCCTGAGGAGGAATCATCCGTGGTGTGG
>NW_006482586.1:0-472 GCF_000325575.1 Pteropus alecto | reverse complement strand
GTTTTGATTTTGTTGTGTTAGGCCAGTAAAGAAAGAGAGTGATGTATGTTGGAGCATCAGGAAAAGGAAGACTGAGGAGGAGATGGGGTCCTAATATTTGAGACACTGCCTGTTCACAAAGGCCGTTACGGTGCCTAGACCTTACCTTGGAGATTGTCCCTACCTGCTAGTGTGTCTGCCTAGGGGCGTTTTCCACAGGACAGGTGTCCGGCCTGTTCCATGTCTTGGGAGACAGACTCTGAGGCCGGCAGGGTCAGGTGTAAGGGAATCCTCAGGGAGGCTCTCTCAGAGTCGGCACTGGCTGGGGCGGTTTCTTCTCGGCAGGCAGTGGTCAGGGAGCCTTGGTGAATGGCGAGCAAGCGCTCCAGCGGAATAATTCTCAGCCTGAGGTCGGAGCATGAAAACCACTTGAGGACATTTGCAACTTGCAGTTCCCCGTCCAATTGGTCCTTACCTGTAGAGACTACTCATC
>NW_006482585.1:0-472 GCF_000325575.1 Pteropus alecto | reverse complement strand
TTTTTCTCTTAGCAAAATACATTTAAAATTTATTCACGTTGCGTGAATTAATAGCATGTTCCTTTTTTTAGTGCTAAATAGTATTTTACCGTGCGGATGTCCCACAATATATTATTTTACCTGATTAAGAACATCTTGGTTGCTAAGATTAAGTACCTAGGAGTGGGATTGTCGAGTCAGGAAAGTAAATGTATATTTAACTTCATAAGAAATTGCCAAGTTGTTTTTCCAGTATGTCTGTGCCATTTTGCCTTCCTACCAGCAATGTAAGAGATCCGATTGCTCTGCATCTTTTCCAGCACTTGTCATTTTGTTCTAACAGGTATGTAGTGGTATCTCATTGTGGTTTTAATTTACCTTTCCCTAGTGTCTAATGATGACGAACAACTTTTCATGTGCATATTTGCCTTTCAGATTTCTTCTTTGGTGAATTAGCTATTTTTTAGTTGAGTTGCTTATTATTATTATTATT
>NW_006482584.1:0-472 GCF_000325575.1 Pteropus alecto | reverse complement strand
CAGTCGAAAATGGTCTTTTAGACGAAGTCGTCCAAACCTGAGGATGGCAGTGTCCCGTGTCATCGCAGAGCTGGGTCGAGGCGAGCGCTGGCCTCAGGCAGCCATGACACTGGCCCCCACTCTGCAGGGCCCCAGGGTGGAGCCGGGAGGAGGGAGCTGGGGGGAGGGGGATGGAGATGGAAGAGCTGCCCCCCTGCAGAGCACAGGGGCCCCCACCAGGCCACTGAGCCTGCTCCCTCTCGTCCCGCAGCATCCGGCCTCCATTCTGCAGTGGCCATGTGCCCAGTCCAAGGGGAATACAGCCAGTCCACCTTCTATACCAAGTTGTCCAAGAAAAAGTGCTTCTTCTGACGGTGCGCACAAAGCCGGGGGGCGGAGAGGGGTACAAACCAGCCGGGGTCACAGGCGGCATCTCCAAGGAGCCCTCGTGCAGCGGCAGTTCTGGGGCCTGGGGGTGCCCAAAGGACAGGGG
>NW_006482583.1:0-472 GCF_000325575.1 Pteropus alecto | reverse complement strand
CGTGTGACTTTGAGCTTTGGGGATTTCAGTCACATCAGCGAAAGGAAATGTAGGTCTTCGAGAATGTTCTCGCATCCTCTGACGCACCACGATGATCAGGGCTCCCTCCACCTGCGTGTAGAGCCCTAACTCTCTCAGAGGTGCCGGGAGGAGGAGGAGACAGAAAATAGAAAGTTACAGAAGGAGGGGCAGGAGACAAAGGGTTGGACCCCAGCCTTGTTCTGCTGGCGTGCCAGGTGCGTGAGCGTGAGGGCCGAGCTCTCAGGCAAACTGCCGTCTGGGACCCCCGCTTTGTCCTGCGCGCCGGGCAGGTGTCACGTCAGGAGTGCGCACGCAGGCTGGCCCGTGACCCTCAAAGTGCCGCTTTTCTGTGTGTTCCTTCTCCTGCTCAGTTTTTTGTGACATTAGGAAGCCCAGATAAGAGTGACTGTCCACTCTGGTGCCCTTGAAGAGAAAGTAGAAAGTGAAACGG
>NW_006482582.1:0-472 GCF_000325575.1 Pteropus alecto | reverse complement strand
GCTGAATGAGATGACAGCTAAGATTCCTTCTAGGGCCAAAGCTACAGCAGGATCAAAAGAGCAGATACGCCTCCTCTTAAACCACTCATGGTGGTGTGTTGCGTGATCATCACGTGTTCCAGAAATCCAGGATGCCGCAACGAGCTACAAAAGCCACGCGCTGTCCTGGAGAGAGGAGGCTGCAACGAGGGCTCGTCCTCGTCTGCCTTTCTGCTTTCGTTTTTGTTTTGGAGGAGGAGTAAATATCCCATGGCACGAGAGGAAAAAAAGCTACTTGCTGTCACTTGACTGTCAGCTGTGTCCCACATCAGCAGCGACTTCACGACAAGCCCAGGCTGCCTTTCACTGGTTAAAAGTGTCACTATCAAGAACTTCTCACAACCTGGGCGTTTTCCCTTCTCTCTGCCACCTGGGCATACCCTGCTCCTCACAACTCCAAGGCAAGAATCAAGTTCACAGTAAATCCCTTCAC
>NW_006482581.1:0-472 GCF_000325575.1 Pteropus alecto | reverse complement strand
TATATATAAAATGCATAATGACAGCCGCCTTTCAAGATAGGCATTATTCATTGCATTTTACAGATAAGAAAGCTGTAGCTCAGAGATGTTAATTAATTTAGCAAGGTGCAACCAGTAGACCATAAGGGGCAGAGTTGAGATTTGAGCTTAGGTAATCCAAGGCTTGTGCTCATCAAGGTCCACTTTATTGCCTCTATTATGAGAGCATCCAAAATAATCTAGTCTGGGAAGCCAGAGCTTTCTAATGTTCTATTCTGGGATGTGTGCCTCACATTATAGCTGATGCCCGAAAGCAGAAGGAGGAAGGAAAATTTAGACAGTGGGCAGTATCTCACTGTGAGCAGGAAGACAAAACATCCACTCTAAAAACAGTCTCTAGCCATGAGGACTGTGGATCCTCCTGCACCCCACCCCGCCTCCTATAACCCACCACCACCCCACTGCAGCCCTGGCCTCTTGCTCCCTCATTTGC
>NW_006482580.1:0-472 GCF_000325575.1 Pteropus alecto | reverse complement strand
TTACGGGGCCACTGGCGCCTCGGCTGCCTAGCGGGGCTGTGACAGGCAGATGGGAGGCAGCGGGAGCCTCTTCCCCGAGTTTAGGGCTGGAGCCCCTGGCTCTCGCCTGTCCTCCTGCTGGTGGGGCCTGGGCGCTCTGCTGCCCACTGAGGCCGCAGCCACGGAGTGTAGACAAGGGGGGCTGGTTTCCAGACTCCCTCATGGCCTCTGGCCCAGCTATTCTGACCGAGCTCCCGTGGGCTGGACCCTGGCTGCCCTGTGCAACCCGCAGGCTGGGGGCCTGGTGACCGGTTTGCGTGATCCGGGCACGAGCACCGTCCCCCAGCTTCCCCAGTCACTTCGAGGGGTCACCCCTGCCTCCCTGAGGACTCCGGCTTCTCCGTTGCTGGTGCATTTTACACTCCTGTCCTCGCCCGGTCTTGGCGGTGACTGGACTGACTCAGAACAAAGGAGCGATGCTTGTTGAGTCACT
>NW_006482579.1:0-472 GCF_000325575.1 Pteropus alecto | reverse complement strand
TCCTAACCCAAATTCTAACTCTAACTCTATCAATATACATTACACTAAATTTTAAACTAACAATATCCCTAACCCTAAACCCTTAACCTAAAAATAACCCCAATCATAACTCTAACTCTAAAACTAACTCTAACCCCAACCTTAACCCTAACATTAACCCTTTCCTTGATCTAACCCTAAATTAAAGCAAATTGTAACCCTAATTCTAACCCTATGCCTAACACTAACGATAACCCTAATCCTAACTCTAATATTAAATCTAACCCTAAATTTAATTGCAAACATAAATCTAAATTATACACTAACAATAACCCTAACCTAAACACCTTAACTTAACGATAACCCTAAACCTAATGCTAATACTAACCCTAACACTAACTCTAACACCAGCCCCAATGCTAACGTAACTCTAACCTTAAACCTAACCCTAACTTAAACCTAAACCCAATCCTAACACTACCCCTAACCTAAA
>NW_006482578.1:0-472 GCF_000325575.1 Pteropus alecto | reverse complement strand
TAGTCCACTTTCCTCGTGAGTCCAGCTCAGCAGCACCTTGGAGCTGACACTGTGGCTGATGAGAATTTTCACTGCACTCAAAACCGGTGCGCACAGCAGTAGCAAAAGGAAAAAGGACCGCGCCCCCCGCAGATTCCAGAATTATTTGGCCCGATGAAGTGGGCCAGCAGCCGCCGCCCACGGCAGTGGGGTTTGTGGCTGACTTCGGGCAGTGCCACTGCTGGTAGGCTGAGCAAAGAGCAGACGGGCCTGGCACCGTCGTCCGCTGGCCCCGGGCTGGGGCCGGACTCGCTCGCTCTGGTTCCTCCCCTCCTGGCCGAGCCTGGTGCTGGCCCCACATGCTGACGCTCTGCTCCCAGTGTCCGTCTGTCCTGTGTCTGTCCACAGAGTAGGTTCTGCGAGAGGAGGGTGTGCTGGTCACTGGGACATGAGCCCCGCTGGGTCGTTTTCATTCTCACTGTTCTGAGAGGGG
>NW_006482577.1:0-472 GCF_000325575.1 Pteropus alecto | reverse complement strand
AAAAAAAAAAAGATTTTTTAAAAAATTCACTAAAGATTCATGATCAGTAATGCTCCCCTGCAACTGCTGAATCATTCTGCCATGTGACAGCTTTGCTCCACAGGAGCTTTTTGGTTTTACCTATTCTCTTTATTTTCTGAGATGGCAGAGTCAATAAAAATCAAGCTCCCAGCAAGCTTATGGGGCATGACTGAGGATAATGCTCAGTTCAAAGCAAACAAACATCAGAAAACCCTAGACATTCTGATCTTATAAAACCTTTACACATCCAAAATACACCAGAATGAAAACCCCAAACACAGCTATCATTCTATCACTCAAGTAAAGATAAGATTCATAATAGAAAGGTACATGAAGAAATAAATAGATCTCCATGTTGGCTGAACAAGAAATTGAAGAATGTGTTGCTACTAGAACACTTCTGAGAAAGACAACACACTTAATCCTGATTCTTATTGGTTTGAAAAAAAAA